>NW_027502784.1:0-35915 GCF_021521415.1 Bidens hawaiensis
TATGCCACATTCATTGTCCTAAACGGGTTAAAACCATCACTTGCCAGAACTAGACGAACATTACAAGGATCATTAGCAAATTCAGGAAACTTTTCATCAAAATATTTCCAAACTAATGCCTCTGCTAGATGTTGTAACTTTCCATAGTTTGCACGCTCTATATGATGCCACTTCATAAGGTTTGATGTCTTTTATGGCATAAACAAACTGATTAGCTTCATGAACTTTCCATCTAGAAGATCCACAAAAATAGCAAGCTTCATCTTTCTCCTTGTTATCCTAAAACAACATGCAACCATTAGGACATGCATGGATCTTTTCATATCCTAATCCCATGTTGGCCATGAATTTTTTTCACTTGTTGTGTTGTTTTAGGTAACATATTTCCATCCGGTAACAAATCTTTCAAAAAATCTAATAACATAGACAATGATTTGTTATTCCATCCATTTAGACATTTTAAACGATACAAACGCACCACACATGATAATTTGTTGTACTTGCAATTCATGTACACCTTTTCTTCAGCTTCCTTGACAAGGTTATAAAAATTACTTCCTCTATTGTTCGTCTCATAACTATTAGAAGTATTCTCATGTATCTCTTCCCCAGTTCCACATGGTTGAAAATTTCATTCAACATTTAATTCATATCATGGTGAAATACTTCTTTCTCGTTAAGGTTCATGCTCGTTGATGTAGTTGTTTTGTCTTCCCGATGATACATCCATTTCAAGTATTCTGGTCGGAAACCTAAAGATTTAGAACAATCTGCCAAATTTGAATTTTCATGTTTAGACAATGTGTACATGGACACTTTATCGTGTCTCCATTGACACATGCTCTCTCAAATGCAAAATTAAAGAAGGCTGACACCCCATTAACAAAATTTTGACTTGTTCTTGGTGCGAAATATATCTAAGATCTATCCCTGACTAATCAAAATGAAAAGTAATCGATTATTATCACAATTGTAAACATTTATATAAAAATTATATATATAAATAAGCATCATTCAAATACATAACCAATAAAAATATAATAACAGTCTAACTTGTTTATCTATCTTCCTAATTCAAACCCCCTTGTTCAGTTTTAACATGTCCCAATTTATGGTCAAGGCGAAACTGAAACCGTAATTGCTAATTCAAGACAATTCACACATTCAATGTAATGAATCCTAATTACAAACAAAAAAATCACTCATTCAAGACAGTATCAAATTGCTTACATCGCACAAGTAATGGAACATAATTGTAAAGAAATGGAATCAAATGAAGGAATAATTTGTTTACTCACGAAGTACAAGTTAAGCCGTTGCATATCGGGTTAACCCAATTGTAATCAGAGGGGATGACGTTTAGGGCGGATTTCTTTCGGTAGCGCCGATTAGAAAGTCGTTTCAGTATTAGGAAATATGGTAAAGAGAACAAAGTTCATGATTGATTTCCTTCATAAATTACCTAATTCAAGACCAAATAGTTATGTCGGTGGTACGGGATGTACTAAATCGGCCAATCATTTAATCTTTTTATTTTTTATTTCGCTACCTTTTTGTGTGTTAATAATGTATTTAGGATATATATATATAGGGGTGGGTTAACGTACAATAATGGTTTATCGTACATTACGTACATGACCTTCCAGAGCGTTAGATTAAAAAACACGCGGTGACAATTTCGTAAATAACCCAACTCTAGTTCGCGATCAAAATTCGTTGATTACAAATCGACTCTGATCTAAATTCGGAACTGATCGCTCAATCTAATCCAATTGCTAAACTCTAATCACAGCTTAAAGTATGAAATCTCTAAAGTCAAAAACCAAACCAATCAAAATCAAACTTCGTTGAACATCAAGAAATCTTAAAAATTGATCAAAAAATGATGATTTAATCAATCGAATTGATGTGTAGAAGTATTTAGATTCATCAATCGATTATGGAATTGCAGAAATAATGCACTCAGTCGAGCTCTGATTAGGGTTCAAAATATTACTTTTAAACGTTCTGAAACAAAAACTGGAGCTGGAGCTCTGATTAGGGTTCAAAATATTACGTTTAAACGTTCTGAAACAAAAGTGAAGACCTTTAAATGTTCTGACAAAAAAGAACATCTTTAAATGTTCTGACAAAAAATGAACATCTTTAAACGTTCTAATACGTTTAAAGAAGTTTTGGGTGTTCAAAAAAGTTTAGAAGTTCTGAACTTCTAAAGTTTAGAAGTTCAGAACTTCTAAACTAACAAAAAAGTCCATAAACAAAAATTTCAATGTTCAAGCCAAATTCCTATCGTTAAACATTCATATGTTAAACCTTTAAAAGATTAAGGTTAAAAGTTTAAACGATCAGGTAAAAAAGCAAAAAATAAATAAATAAAACGTTCAACTTACATGTTCAGACCTTTATAGGAACACCTTTAAACGTTTAGAATTTCATATCTAAAACTAAACACCTGTAATATGAAATTGAACACTGAAATCACATCATATAATCTTGTAATCATCAAACAATTATCAATCAACCGTCAATTTGATCATCGATTCCATCATATGAACAAATATGGAATGTCTGCAACTGGGTTTTTGCAAATGGCGTATTCAGTTCAAATCAATTGAAGTGTGTGTCTGCAAATGACGTCGGTGACGATGGTTGAATCGATGCAACGGTTAATTAGGATGGAAACGATTTGAAATAATTTACAAATTTTCCACCGCGTGTTTTTTAAAAATCTAGGGTTGAGAGTGTCGCGTATGTAATGTACGATAAGAGATTAATGTATTATATATATATATATATATATATATATATATATATATATTAATCGAGAAAAATGTCAAATGAAGCAGTCAAATCAAATCAGTTTGTCAAATCTGGATTTGGACTTATAGCACAAGAAGCAATAATTAAAAACACTACTTAAAGGTAGGGTATATTTTATGGAAATTGCATCATAAAGCAAACTTTTACGCAACCTTTTTAAGATTAAATAATTAATTAACTCAGATCCGTATATATATCAAGTATGTATACAACAAATTAATTTTCTTTTAAAAGCAAGATTTTTAGAAAATGTCATTAAAAATGTATGACTTTAGATTTTTAGTGGCATACACAAAATACCACTAAAAACATAAATTTATCACACTAAAACTATGTGCCACTAAAAATGTGCGCTAAGCAAAGATAGCATACATAAAGTGCCATTAAAAACCTAAATTAATGGCACAAAAGCTAAATGCCATTGAAAACGTGTGTCACTAGATTTTTTGTGGCATACGCAAAGTGCCACTAAAATCATAAATTAGTGGCACTAAAACTAAGTGCCACTAAAAATGTGTTACAAGCACAGATAGCATGCGCAAAGTGTCATTTAAAACCTAAATTAGTGGCACAAAAGTTAAATACCATTGAAAACATGTGACCCTAGATTTATAGTGGCATACGCAAAGTGCCACTAAAATCATATAATGGCAATAATACTAAGTGCCACTAAACATGTATTGTAAGCTAACAAAGTGCCATTAAAAACCTAAATTAGTGACACAAAAGCTAAATGTCATTAAAAACGTGTGCCACTTAATGGCTTTTTTTAGTGAGAGAACATAAAAATAAAGAAGGCGGAGATCACTACAAGAAATTCAAGTTTTAGCGGCGACCCCTTGTCGCCACTAATAACCCCGTTTGTCGCCACCAAAGGGTTTAGCGGCGACACGTCGCCACTAATTCCGTGCCGTTGATGACCTTCGTGTCGCCACTAATGCCCACACCATCTCCTCTATTCCCTACACCGGAGCTTTGCCGAAAAATATTTCCGATGTGGATTTCACTATGTTCGTAAGAAAACAATCATTAAATTCTCACAAGATTGAATCATTAAAAATGACAGAATCATTAGAAAGGAAATAAAACAGCATAAAATTCTCATTACATCGGTCCAAAATTATACAAAATTTTTACAAACAAATTGGCCTTAAAACTATAAAAAAAATTGTACAGTATAAACGAGATATAAACTATTATTTCCGGCGAAGTTGCATCTCTGCCGGAGATGAAGTTATTGCTGAGTAGCAGGTCCGCCGGAGAAGAAGTAATTTCCGGCGAGTTACAGGTAGTCGCCGACGTGTTGGCATGTTGCAGGTGGTGACGATGTGTTGGCATGTTGCAGGTGGTTGACGATGAGCGTCGGTGGCTGGTTGCCGGTAGAAGAAAAGACGGAACATGAGATGAAGGTGTTTGTGTATTTTTTGTTTTTGTGAGGGGTGTTTTAAATTAGGAAATGTGGATGTGTTTGTTTGGAATGATTGTGGCCCTTAGATTAAGAGTTTACCAATAGTTAGGAATGTTTGTTAATGGAGCACATGGATCAAGACCTTTAGCAATGGCATTAGCGACGACATCCGGCATTAGCGACGACAAACAAGACTGTCGCCGCTAATTCCAGGCATCGCAGCTATTAGTGTTGCCGCTAAAACTTGAATTTCTTGTAGTGGATAGTGTTTTTGTGAAAATTAGGGTTTGGCCTAAAAGTGGCGTTAAGTATATATAGAATCGATCGAACCGTTTAGGGTGATTACTTTAACTTAATTTTGATTTATTATATTAAGGAAAAATTCTATAAGTTAAATACAATTTAATTTCATTTTAAATAGTTTTATTAGCAAAAAATTATGAGAACTCGTGTTATTTATGAAAAGAAACCTTGTTTTAATTTTAATAGTATAGTAGAGTAGATTTTGATTTATAAAATTAAGAAGAAATTTTAGAAGTATGTTATTTATGAAAATAAGCCTTTTGTTATAATAATATAGTAGATATGTTCGGCCCAAGAAAGAACGAAAATCAACATAAAAGCCCAAGATTATAGCCAAGACAATCTTGGGTTTGGCTCAAGTATAAACCAAACCGACTCAGCCGGCTCATATTTGAAATCGAGCTAAAGATTTAAGCTCGAGCTCAGCTTGGTTTTTAACCGAGTTGGCTCACCGTTCTTAGGCTCAAACTTAAAAAAAAAATCAATACATATCGTTTAAAATTCAATAGTCAAAAATATCATTTAATAGCTAAAAAGTTGAACCCAATACATTGAGCGAAAATCAAGTTCAACGACCAGATACAAAATTGGTTCAAAATTTCAACGAAATACAATAAGTTCACTAGCATCCATCAATCCCCAAATATGACATAGGCATCCAACTCCACGGATAAATACATGCAAATAATAACCAATATTTATAATATATTATAGGGATTACTCTATGTAGATAAAAATAAAGTATCTTAAAAGTAAAATAATCTAAGGATTGCAAGCGAAGCAAGCCAATCCGGCTCATTACGAATCGAGCTGAGTTAGGCTCGCTTTCTAACCAAGCCAAGCAGGCTCGGCTCAGTTCTGGCTAAGCCTTATCAAACGAGTTTTTATCGAGCTAAATCTGAATAAGCTCTAAGCCACGAGCTTTTCAAATAGTCATAGCTAACATTCAAAGTATTGCATCCATTTATTATAATGTCTAAGTTGTTTTTTTGTTGTTATAGTTCCAACATAGATTTTTCTAACACCAAAAAAACATTCATCCAATATATACCAATTGCCAAGGGGATAAAAAGGTGTACATTTTAATTAATAACTCACATTTTTAATGTTAGTAAATTTATGTTTTTTTTATAATTAATAGCTCATCAAAGCGTATATAATTAAAAAACAACACAAATGGAATTAGTAGACATCGCCCGACCCCCATATCAAAATTAAATTCGGACTCTTATCTATGGAGATCCAATAAGTCCCGGACTGAAATGGCAAAAATGTTCGAAACCCGACACCAACCTGCAACCTTTTCCCAAATCGCTTGCGCAAATCTGCAAGAAACGAAGCATGTTCAGTCGTCTCCTCAATTTGTCCACAAACCGGACATAGTACAGGATTCATTACCAAATTTCGTCTAGCTAATGATACCCACGATGGTATCCTTTCCATTTCTGCCCTTCACGCTAAAATCCATTCCTTTTTGGGACAATACTATTCCATTTATAAAGTAGTTCCCACTCGGCTGACGAACCGCTTCCAGCATGGCTTTGAGACATTTTACCAAAAAACCGGGCCTGCCCTCCGATCCCCACAGCAACCGATTAGCCACCGGATTCAAAATAACCCCTTGGCAAATGACACGCAATCAACAGGTTCATAAACTCCTCAATTTTGTCTCTCCTCATTAATATATCCGACACCCTAGACCGTTTGTTCGACTCAAGCCCGAATAAAACCTGAAATCTCTTCTGGAAAGAAGATCCCACACCAAATATCCTTAACATCCACCTCCAAGTGCCTCCACTTCAGTGCTTCACTGTAAATTTTGACAATATATTTCTATGGATACAACCTTTCGCCAAACGCCTTTTTTTCGCTCTGAATTCTCCATCACCATTTGGCAACATCGCAACAACATAAGATTTCGCTCTTGAATTTTGACAATATATCAAAGCGTAATTATGTATAGGTAATAGAGCAAACGCATTATTTATACATATATCGATTATGTGTAGAAACGAAATTTGTTCATAACCTTTTCTTCTAAATTTAAGAAAAACGAATAAACATGAACTTTTATTAATTTATGTTACCTTAATTTTGTGAAAATAAAAATATAAAAAAAATATTTTGTTTAGCATGTTATCAAAATTTTATTTATGTTATCCTAATTTTATATTTTAAATATTGTTGCTGCAACAAGGATATGGCTTAGTAAAGGATGGATGGTATCCTCATGAGATTCCTAAAACTGTCAACAACTGTAGACTCCTGCTTAGATCAGTTTTGAAATACATAAGATCTGTTGTTTGACTTTGGCTTTCAAGAGTCAAAGATGTAAAAGAATCAAAAAGCTTTTCTACTTCTTGCTCTATAAATTCTAGAACAAAAAGTCAAAAACCTAAACTTGCTTTTTTATAAAACTATATAAGTGTAGGTCTATATACAAAGTGCAATAGCAGATAGTCAAAAACCCAATCTTATGTCTATATACAAAAACCGATGCAGTCGGTACACAACCAAACGCAACATAACAGATGATATTAGGGTCTGCAGTTGTGATATATATAGTTCTCTCATTAGTTTCAAATTTTGAATTAGGCTTCTGCGTGCGTATCCATCTTCTGATTGTTTCCATTCAAGGGTGTATTTAGATGTGTACTATCAAACTGATTCTCGTGTTTGAATAGTTTATGTTACGCCTATAAGATTCGCCATTAAAGGAGACTGCTTTATGAGATAATATATATACTAGCCATATGCACTTTTTTAAGTGTATATATAAAGTGAAGAGTTTCAATAAGCAACTTGTTTTGGTTTTTGTTCTATATTTTGTATGAGAATGATGTAAGTCAAAAACAACAAATCCTATTCATTTCAAACCAATCTAAACAAATGATATGCTTCCAACTTCTATAGATTCCTAAAAGTAACAAGTGAAGACAGAAACCAAATAAGGGCTTGGAAAAATAATTGTATATATACACTTAAAAAATTGCATATGGTTGTATAAATATCAATGGCTAGATAACTGCTTTTAAGAATAAATCCCAAGTAAACGACTTTCCGTTTCTCGATTAACAGAACATAGATGCACATATACAAAATAAGCATGTAAATGAATTCCCATTTCTAAATAAGCATAACTTTACTTATCGTTCCAGTTTGATCCACAATTAGTACCCGATAGATAAAAACTAATAACAATCATAAGATCCATCCGCTGAATCTGAATTAAGGTACAAAACAAGTTACAAGCGAGACAAATTGATACTGAAACAATCAAACCCAATCAACTGAACTCGTTTGAAGCACTAGAAAAAACCTACTTTCATAATTCAAAATAAAATATGTTTTTAACAACAGAAAACAAGTACTTAATAGACTATAAGTTTAAAACACACATCCAAATACAAAAAACTTAAACAAACCTAATTGTCTCTTAGAAACAAGTTAAGGTATTGGTGTAACGATGAAAAGTTGAGAAGCAGCTGACGACCCTATGTATATGCTTAAAACTCTTGTCATGCACATTATAGGTTATCATCCTTCCAAGGGTCACCAGCACCACAAATGTATCTTCTTCTTCTTCACCTATGACCACATCAACGACTTTAAAATCATAATAACTCGACCGGAACATCCCTGGGAAAGCACGGGTAAGTACAACAAGGTCTACTTGATACTTGACAAACCACCCCAAACGATCGCTCAACATTTCATACACGTTCAATATCTGTAAAAAAAGGCCATATTTATATACTATTAAATGCAAATGACCTCTAGATTCCCCAAAGTACATTGTAGAGTAATGATTGGAAGACATCATCTCCGGCGGTAAGGGTAATGTTTGCAATTGTTCAACATCAAGTTTAAAGTACAAGTGACTGCTATAACGGGGAGGCCAATGGATAGATCCATTCCAATAAACTCCATCGACTAATAAGGGATGATTCGCGGAGAAAGATTCAACTGAAACCTTCCACTTCCGTGTATCAGACGAGTAAATTAGAACCTGAGACAATTGCCCGACGAGCATGTAAAGTACGAATACAAACAACTTTGTAGCGAGGGCAATCTGTTGGATGAAATGCCAAAGCCATAAAATTGATGGTTTTAGGAACTCTCCGACCTCCTGGGGCAGAGGGTATGACTGCAGATTGCTTGGTGGTGGGATTAAACACATAATATTTACTTGACTCTGGGTACCCATTATCACTACGGCAAAGAAGCAATCCATTACAAGATTGCAGGATTGTGATAGTACCGTAACGGTCACGGTAGAAATTGAGACCATGAAAAGGAGGAATGCTTCGGTTTTCGACATCAAACGGAACATATAACTTTCTGCTGTCATCAAAAAGACCAGCTGGAGATTTTGAAAAACTATTATGATTATCATACCGGGTGGTTAAATGTCTGTGACTCAAAAGACTTAGCCAGTGTTTAGATACAGATTTAAAGCTAAGGATGGAGATGACAGGAAGCCAGATAAGGATTTCGGTTAAAAGGTCATCGTTGGAACCAATCAATGCTCCAGATTGATGAACGGAATCCTCCTGCCTTATTTTCTTTGTTTTGGGTCTTGTGTTCATCATATTTGGAAGAAGAAGAAGAAGATTAGGGTTAAGCGGCGTGAAGCTCAAGCAAATAAACTAAATGCCATGATATTTATATACTTTACCATGAGATGGATTAAAAATATGAAAATTAGCCCAATAGACATGTTTAATTAACTTTTTTTTCTTTTTCCCAGAAATAGGCTTATAGCCGACAACTCTCTAGCCACCCTTAATTCAAGACCAATGAGTTTGTGTCACAAAGGATAAGCCGGTTAAAAAGGCTAAACCTTAACCAACATTTTTTGACTAATTAAAATTATTAATTAGTCTTTACATACCAAGTATGAGAAGGTTTAAGTGGGATACAGGCCGTCGCCTCTTTTTAGCCTACTTGCAAATAACTAAAAAAAGTTGACCTATAAGTTAGATTTAAACCTCTCGGGCACATGTCAAGTAAGGGTTGGTAAGAATTTGTTTTTTTTATTATCATTTTCGAAGCTATAAATGTATCGGCTAAGCTCAACTGAATTGTCCCTCATGCGGTCATGCCGCAATCTAATTTGTCAAGTAAGAGATGTCTAGATCGAGTTGTTGGTAAAAGTTAAAAATCAAAGAAAACAATGGTCAAAGATGTCTATTTTAGTCATTTCAATTTAAAATTGAGCATTAATTATTAAGAAAAAAATATAATAATATTTAGAAAAACTAAGGTAGTGTTTGACATACACGAATGAAAGACGTAATAAAATAGACGATTACGAAGGAATTAAAAAAGAGTGCTTGATTGGTTAATGAAACTGCATTACCTTGTCTATTTCATTCTATATAAAACACTTCAAAAATTTTAATTGCCTTTTATGAGTTGAGTCAATCTGGCGTACTGTAGCAAAATGCAACTAAGCTTATAAGCTCATAAGCCGCCATGATAGGCTTCCTAACTTCAATATTAGGCTTCCTTGTTTGAAAGCTAGTGCTTATAACTTGTTAGCTTCTGACTATTGGTATTACATGAGTGGGTTAGGGTATCCAAGACATCGTATAGTTTTTATATTATAATCATTTACGGTAAAAAGACAAATCACAAAGCTCTTAGCATCCTAGATGTCATGGAAATATAAAATAGAGGTTATTGAAGAAGAAAGCAATAGGTTTTCATGCTATTTGTCAAATTATGATGTGATGTTTTGGATGGCCCAGAATGATGTAGTGTTCAACCAAAAATTAATTCAATTGAGTAATATGATGAGAAATATAGTACTTGTGTGTACTATTGAGATCGAAAATGGCCACTTTCAAATGGGAGAGATGACTATCTTTTAATGTTAATGGTAAAATGTAATCTTTGTTTATTTGGTATTTTGTTTTGGTGGAAACAATCTGAAGGCCGTTGTAATATATTTTGGGTCACTTAGCTTATTTATATACCGAGCCTTGGTGATTAATAAAAATATTGGCTGTTCAAAAAAGTGAAGGGTCCTGCGTACGTGGCCATTTGGTCCTTTAAGGGTGTCACTTGAACATCGTGTCACCTAATTCCTTTTACACGTGATGGACTAGAATGAGGCCGGTCATGCTCAACCTTTCAAAGGTGGGTGGCCCCTCGCCTAATCAACTTTTTTTATTTTTGTTTTTTTACTTTTATTTTTTTTTTCTCTTTGTTTTAAATAAAGTGAAACGATGGTGAATGATGGAGAACGAGGAGAATGAACCATAACATGGGTTGAATGATGAAAGACAAACAAAGTTGACACTAAGATGATGCCAAAATAGCAAATAAGAGAAGAACCACAATACATTGTCGTACGTGTAAATGCTAAACAAGTAACTTCTTATCTTATATTTTATTTGTTTTGGATGTGCATAGTTTGCCAATTGATTAGTATATGAATTTTCAAAACAAACAACAATATGTAGAAATATATATATGTATACCATATATAATACATCACATATGAGCAAACTAAAACACTAGTTTTTAAGAAATTAACAACATTCAATGTATGATGTACACCCAATAAATCTATACGATATATAATGTATCAAATATGGGCAAATTAAGACAGTTAGTTTTAAGTAATTTACAACATTTAATACATTATGTACACCCAATAAAGCATATACCATATAATAAAACATGTAACATATGGGCAAAGTTGTCTAATATAATATATATTTCACATGGATCTCTATTTGTTAAAAAAATAGTTACAATATTGTCTCTTAAACTTTACTATCCTTTTGCAAATTTTACCATTTAACTTTTAATCATATATTCTTTTTAAATTCGTTTTTAACCCAACTTCCACCCACGATTTTTAAACGGTTATAAAATTTTCATACGTTTATACATAACTTTTTTAAATTGCACCATAAAACAAGTATTTTATTCTCTTTAATTTAAATATGGTATTGTTATAATTTTTTTAGCTTAAAAAATTAATATTTACGTATCGGTGTCTGCGATCCGGTTTTAATTTTTAAATTGAACCATAAGCCAACCCGTTAGTAACGGTATTTTGTCGTCAAAAACCGAAACCAAACCGTTGAAAATTGAAATCGGGCCATTAACGACGGTATGTGTTTTCCGTTGTATCGTGCAAACACCCGTTTAGTATAAGAAAAATAAGTTGTTTCTGTTTTTTCGAATATATTATTTATTTGTCGTTATAAAAATATTATTTATCTTTATAATTTTGAATCTAAATCCAAAACACGCCTGCGGCTTGTTTAATTCACTATCATCTTCCTAAGGATTAGGGTTTCAAATATCTCACTCCTAGAACATGGATTTTCCTGAAGACTTTTTCATTTATAATGGTTCTACTTTACCCGAATCAAACTTTAGTATAGATTCTTGAAACAGTTACTACGGTTCATATTAGCTCTCGAATTTTAGCTACAATAAATCCATTATTTACAAGGTGATTTGTTAATGTTCAAATTGACTGAATTGATGTAACATCCCGAAATTTCTAAAAATAATATTAATTATATTATTTAATATTGGTGGGAAAGTTTACTTAGGTTAGTGGAGAAATAATAAAATAAAGTAGGAGTTATTATGAGTCGGGCTTGTGTTGGTTAAGTGATATGGATAATTGACTTAGATTAGAAAGGAAGGAAGATAGACCGTGGGCTCAAGCCCATGATCCATAATATAAATACTTTAATTATGTCTTAATCCATTCATTCTCATCCATTCCATACACCACCCAAAACACACACTTAGCTATCTCTCATCCTACTTTCTCTCTCTAGCCGAAATAGAAGAAGAGTCGATCCCGACCCAAGGTAATGATAGTATGATATTGTAGAGATCCAAACCCATTAAATCTAGTCGCGAAACGACGAGCCGACACCTTAAACTGTTAAAGTCACGAGATCCGGATGGAATCGGGTATAAACCGATCGAAAGATGAGCTTAGGGATCACCCTAGCTAAGATCTAGATCAAACGGGACGAAAAATGGTGAAAACGGTGGTGAAACAAGCGAGATCTCGCTTTTCCGGCGAGATCCCGGTTTTCCGGCGATGACGGCGCCGGAAAAGCGTGTACGAGGTTGAAAAGAATGTCAGAACCCCAACCCTAGTTCGTTATGGGAAACTAACGAATCAACAGTAATTCGTTAACGGAAGGATAACGAATTAGCCTTAATTCGTTATGTCAACTCGTTAACGGAGGGATAACGAATAAGCCTTAATTCGTTATGCCAATTCGTTAAGGAAAGATAACGAATTAGCTAAGCAGTTTGTTACGGAGAGATAACGAATGGACCCTCATTCGTTAGAAGGTTCATTCGTTATAAAATATCAGTTCGTTATAAAGAGTCCAGTTCGTTATAAAGACCAATTCGTTATACAGGTCAATTCGTTATGACCCCCATTCATTAAAGAACTGAGTAACGAATTAGAAAAGCCGGATAACGAACTAGATTTTGAAAGAATGACAGAAAGGTCCCTGGACTTAGAAAAGAATGATATAACTACAAAGAAGCCCTCGAACTTTATGAGTTAGCAAATAAAATAATAATTAAGAATTCTAATGAAAAATGTGTTAAGACAGTTAATAAAAATAAAATTTTTCCAAGTTGACCTGGCAGCTTAACCCCAACCAGGGGCTCTGCCCCTTGGACCCCGCTAGGGGCTGCCGCCCCTAGAACCACGCTGCCAGGGGTGCTGCCCCCGGACCCCCGTTTGTTGAGGGTTATAATTAAACTAGAAATACGATATGAATAGTGATAGTAATTAATACGCGTAATTTTTATACAGTTAGTTGTGCACAACTATAGAAAGGGATTACCATTAACGGTGAACGTAACCGCATTCAGGTGAGTTTCTAGCCCCACTTCCTTGTTATGTTTTCGGGTATGTGTGCATACTCGATGTGAAGTGTGAATACACTTACCTTAAGTGGTAAGTGTATGCTATAATGTTTGATATGATATATATATATATATATATATATAGATGTTATGAATGGATGTCTGTCGATGCGTGAACGATCTTTGGATATTGCGCGTACCGCCAATGGGAATGATCTTCAAGTGGTTAGTAGTGTGTGTAAATGTTATGATGTAACTTTGTTATTATGTATATGATGTAAAGATAGAAAGTGTGTTGTAGACAAGTAGAGGTAGAGTGTGATAGAAGTGGCAAGGGTCTAGTAAGGGTGTTAGTGGCATGACGATAGCACGTGGTAGGGTAAGCCTATACGTGCCTTCGTTATTAAAGTGGCATAATGTGAGTGCGTAATAGGTAAGCCTATACGTGCCTTCGTTATTAAAGTGGCATAACGTGAGTGCGTGGGAGGGCAAGCCTCTATGTGCTTCCGTAAACAAGTGGTTAAGACGTAAGGGGAAGTTAAGTGGTTAAACGGTAAGGTGAATAAGTTAGACAGCGGACTATGTGTCTTCGGACACGTATATAATTGCATGTAATGATTGTATGGTAAGTTGCTTGACTAACTAGAACTCACTCAGCGTAACTGACTTTTAGTATGCACGCAGGTGAGCAAGCTAAAGAGCTAGCATGAGGATGGCACATAGCATGGATTGAACGGCTGGCATCTGAAGATGGAAGAAATGATGTTTTAAATATGATGTTTATGTTATGGTTTTAAATAAAAGATTGAATGTTTGTAACGAATAGTTGAAGTTAACGTTTTCGCGAAAAGTTTTCATTAACTCTGATTTGTAAAAATTGTGTTTATGAGTAAATCTGACGCTAAAGTGGGGCACCGGGACCGGGGCCTTACAATTTATTTTGTTATATTATAGTTTTCTCATCATTTCTTCATGCATATCTTTAGAGAGTTAGAAGAACGTCAGGTCTTTAGAGAATCAGAAGAACGACATGTTACCTTGCAAATCAATGCCTCGGTTTGTAGTAATTTCTTATTTCTATTAGTCTTACTTACTGTAGGTCCTTTTTGGGATGGATCCAACAACTTTACTCGGATCAATCCGTGTTGTAAGCTAGCAGAAACCACTAACAACATTCGGATCTCGGATATTAGTTTATACGAACAAAAGAAAGAAAAGATAGAAAAGGTGAAGTGGGTGAGAGAGAAAGTTCTCTTTATTTTCTTGGAGGTGTGTAGAGTTGTTGGATAAATGGGTTAAGTGGCCATTTTATATGGTCCTCATTTCTCCATCTTTTACATTTCGTCTTACAAAATAAACGTCTGAGTATGTAATACACCGACTAAAAGCAAATATAAAGACATACACAATCCGAATACTAATATAGAATATTAGCCCTACAATCTCCCTCTAGGATTGAGTATATCCATTAACCTCATCAAGTTCCTTGCTTCGTCTTTATTTCTTGAAATCTAGTACTTGTCTTGATCCAAGAGCTTGAACGAAATTGGATCCTGGACAAATCTTTATTTTCCATTCTTAAAGACTTGAACTTCAATCTTATTTTCTGGGAAGGATCGGCAACGACAAATTTTGGAAACATCAGATGCGTAGGCTCGACATCTAATTTTCTTGTGTTGACTTTCTTGGGACGACTTGTTTCTTTGCTTTGTCCTACGACTGATCTTCATATGATCAGCTTCTTTTTAGGTTCAACCGCCAAGTGTCACGTTCTCGTGTTCTTTTAAGCGCTTCAGCATCTGCAACTTCAGTCTTTGCATCCCAGTACACTTTATCTTGATCTGTCTGTCCAAGTACAGCTGCACAAAACTTAGAGCAAATAAGATTCGTTCACAAACCCTCTTAAGGGTCAAAGAAGAATTATCTTTTTCAAAACATGCTCTTAGTTTGAAGTGTAAATTTTGTTTTATATAAACTTTTCATAAAATATCAATTTTTAGTCCCTCAACTTGTAAATGATCTGTTTAAGTCCCAGGTTTCCAACAAACTTTGCATGAGTGACCTTGATAACAAAACACATGATTTTGAATAAAACAAAGATTTTAACAAAATATGTACAAACATATGGAAACTTAAAATCTTTTTGGCATTTTTATATATTATAATATTACGAATATATATTATATATATATGTGTGTGTGTATACATATACATACATTATATTTTAAAGTTGAAACATAGAATAAAACAAGAAAAACGAAAAAGATAGGAGTAAAGATGAAATTATTATTATATAACAATAATATTTACAGAATTTTCTAAAGACTTTAATGTTTTTGCGAGAAAGATCACAACATGAAATCTCATTGATCGATAACATCCTAGATCACACTTCTATTTTGATGTTATTATGCCAAAAATCCAAAGTCGATTGTAGATATGTTTTGTCCACTTTAAACTTAAGAACTATTTTGATGTCAACGTGATATGTTAAGGTATATATTAAGCACGACACTTATGCGGTCCCCATTTAATCCGACAAATTACAAACTCCATCATACCTCGAGCATAGTTTGTTTTCATCAGTATCACCCCGAATTCTCTCCGACCCCCTAATGATTGATCAAAACATTGTGAGCTTATTTTAAACGTTTTGCCAATTTTCTTTCAAACAATGAATATTGAACCATGGACTTACTTGTCATACGGACTTACAGGCCTTTATATAAAGTGTTTAGGACTTACTTGTTTTCCCCACATTACATTACGTGGTTCTAATATACCCATTTTTGTTTGACAATTTCTCAACATTTTTGTGTTGAATTTAAATTCTTTTGAGCACTTTGCATTTTTTCTACTTTATCATTTTGATTTTCAATAACTATTATTTAAAGGAAGAATAAGTTTTTATGGTGATTAATCACTAACGGGTTCGTGTATGACTGACTAATAGCATTTTTGCCTTCATCGATATGACTTATATTGGAGTCAGCAACCGCTTCATGAGAGTGTAACCACTAGCATAGGCGAGTATTTTAAGTTTATATCACTCTGACACTTACTCATTTGTCAAACCTACCTACACATCGATCAATGATCTTGTTGGCTTTTGATCTACTCTTTTCATGTGCTAGAATCGTTAGAGATAATTTCTTATCATTTTCCAAGGTCGGATCAATTTCTCAAAATTGTAGAATTTTTAAAATATCCGACTCCCTCTAAGAAGGAGCTCCCTCTAAACGAGAGAATATATTTTTGAAACTTTTTCTGATTTTCTTAAAGAGAGTATAAAATCTTTTTGGTAAATCAAGTGACTCATTTTGTTTTTCTTAAACAAATTGAAAATCTTTTTGGTGAGTTAAACTTAACTCATTTTCTCCTTCTAAAATTGTGACTTATTTGAAAAATATTTACAATTTTATATACAAAAAGATAGATATGTTGTTTTAATCAAAATTGATCGACGACTTTAGTGAAAAGGTCAACAAAGTTGTTGTCAGATGGACTATCCTAAGCATGCATTATCACATCATATACCAAAGTTTAAGAGATTCAAACTGAAGCCTAACAACTGATGTTGTATCAAATCACTTGAGATAAGTAGTTGGATGATGTGAGTTTGAGAAACGCTCGACAAGTTGTGGTTGATCAATTTGAACAAGTTTAGTGTTGTTGAAGCACAATATATGAAACATGTCCCATTCCCTGAATTTTTCCTCCCATGTCGCATACGAGAGACTCGAATCCGCCATCGAATGGTTTAGCATCAAATAGCAATGGTTCGTCTCCCATGATATGTCGGGTGAAATCACTATCTACGTACCGAATACTGTTGATAGTCCTCCTTGATTGACCCTACATGCACTAAGCGTTTAAATAGACATGGGTTCCTGAGACTTAATTGTCTCGGGAAAGTCGACCATAAATCGACCAAACTTGATTTTATTTCTTGAAAACAATTTATTTCTTGGTGAAGCTTCACTTGATGATGAATCGTCCTTAGGAATCTAAGCATAAACTTGTTCCTTTGTTTTGGCAATTTTGGACTTTTCTTTTCTTGATTTTAAAACTGTTTTGGTGAATCCTCAGGCTTTTCAGTCTTATGATCGTTTTTGATTTTATCCTTTTTAGTTTTCCAAAACGGTTTTATCTTGCGTTTTACTTTATTAAATTTGTATCTCACATCCACTTCACCGGCGTCGCTATCAGCTTGATCGGTCCTTGAATCTGGGCTACTAAAAGCACATTTTGGGGATTGACTAAGATGCCTTTGAATATCAAGTTGTTGCTTGAACCAGTGCTTGCAATGTCTTGCAAGGTGAGAAGAATGACCACAAATAAAAAAAATCTCCTATGAGAGCCATAGAATTCATCAGAACTATAATATGGTTGGTGTTGTGGGAAAGGTGATCCTTGGAAAGAAACATGATCATAAAACACATTTTATGTGTGACCCCGATCATCAAAAACATTAGTGTAATATGGATCGACAAAAATTTGTTGATAATGACCATAGTAGTTATCAAAACAGTTGTATGATTGAGAATTTTGTGATTGATTAGTTGTTTGAGAAAATGATATTTTATTTGGTGGCACATATTTACATGAAGTACTCGTTTGATTTACATTTTCAAATACTCTGCTTTTACTTGAAATATCCTTAGTCTCACAAATTGATGATGAACAACTTGACATGTTAACCTCAAAAGGCCTTTCCACCAACCTACTTTCTTCCTCAAAAACTGTTGAACAAGATAAATCACTACTTGTAACATCCTAAATATTATAATGTTAAATAAAGAAAGTTACATTTAGTGATTTCGCGTTATTTATTAATTAACATCGAGTATAGAACGGACCATGGACTTGGATTAATTACAAATGGATTAAGGGTAATGGGCCTTAGGTCCATGGGCTTTATCCCCTTAACCCATCCTAAAACCCTAACTATCATTTCCATCTTTCATAAATCTCTACACACTCAAAAACACACACATCCATCACCTCACACGGCCGCGAGAGAGAGAGAACGGGATTCGAGTCCAAAATCAAGCCAACCATTATTAGATCTTCAAAATACGAGATAACCAAGCAAACCGCGACCACACCGAACGTATAAAAGGTATGTTCTTGACCTTTAAATTTTACGTTTTATTGAACGTTTAGCCTTTTGAACGTCCTTAAGCTTAAAGATCCAAGCTTTATAGTATATACGGGATATATATATACGAACGAAACGGTTAGGGAACGTTAGTGGGTGATGTCGAACCATAACAAGGGTATTAAAATCGCCAAAATGCTTGATAAAAACCAAACCCGTAGCTGAACTGATAACTTCGCCTACAAACTGATAACTTCGCCTGCAAACTGATAACTTCTCCTGCAAGCTTAACTTCGCTTGCAAGAAAGTTCGCCTAAATTGATAACTTCGCCTAAGGCTAAGTTCGCCTAAATTGATAACTTCGCCTAAGGCTAAGTTCGCCTAACTGATAACTTCGCCTGGCATAAGTTCGCTTAAGGTTAACTTCGCCAAACTTAACTTCGCTTGATGTTAAGTTCGCTTATTGTTAAGTTCGCTTAATTATAAGTTCGCTGGAGTTAGCAAATTAGAAAATTAAATTAAAAACCTAATGAAAAATGTGTTAAGACAGTTAATGGAAATAAAATTTTTCAAGCTGACCTAGCAGCTCGACCCCAGCCAGGGGCTCTGCCCCTTGGACCCTGCTAGGGGTTGCCGCCCCTAGACCCCGCTGCCAGGGGCGCTGCCCCCCGACCCCCGTTCATTGTGAGTCATATAAAGATAGAAATACAACATGAGTAGTAGTAGTTAATTGATACGTGTAAATATTATACAGTTAGCCGTGCACAGCTCAAGAAGGGAATAACGATTAACGGAGAGCGCAACAGGATTCAGGTGAGTTTCTAGCCCCAATTATGTGTTATGTTTTCGGGGCTGTGTGCATACTCGATATGTTTGTTAATACGCTTATCCTAAGAGATAAGTGTATGCCTTATGTGAATGATGTGATATGTATGAATGATGGCTTGACGGTACGTGAACGATCTTCGGATATTGCACGTACTGTCAGGTTGTAACGCTAAGTATAAGGTAAGTATGATATGTATGCTTATGTGTATGAATGTGATAAAGTTAATAAAAGAAGGAAATGATGGTTGTATGGTTACGAAGAGGGTACCGGGGGCCCTAATAATACTCGAGGTATGATGTATGGTTGTATGGTAACGAAGAGGGAATCGAACCCTACTAATATTCGAGAACTAGGGAACCGAACCCTACTAATATTCGAGGAAAGAGGGTACCGAGCCCTAATAATACTCGAGGAAGGAGGGTACCGAGCCCTAATAATACTCGAGGAATGAGGGTACCGAGCCCTAATAATACTCGAGGAAGGAGGGTACCGAGCCCTAATAATACTCGAGGAATGTAGGGCGTAAAACGTAAGATATGAAAGTAAGTTAATACAAAAGAAAGTATGAAAGTATGAACGAAAGAATATAAGTTTATGTGTATTGTATAGTGTATGATTAACTAGAACTCACTCAGCGTAGCTGACTTTTAGTATGCACGCAGGTGAGTAGGATGAGGCAGCTCGCTTGAGGAGACACGTGGCACTGAATAAGAGGCTGGCATCGGAAGACTCAAGACGTTTAAGTTTAATGTTTCGTTTATTTTGAAAGACAAAATGATGTTTTAAGACAAGACGTGTTTTGTTATGAAATGTTTTATGAAAGCTTTTATATTCCGCGAATGTTTTAATTAACTCTGATATTTAGAACTGCGTTTATGAGTAAATCCAACACGAAAGTAGGGCTACCGGTAACGGGGTTTTACACTACTAGAACTAACTGATGAATGAATGGGATCAACAGTTTTGGAGAGAGGAGGAACAAATGTCTTTGGTTTTGGCACATGACCAATACCATAGACCATTTCATCCTCTAGTGGGTTATTGAAATCAAAATGAGGTAGGCTAGTATAATTCTCATTAAAAGGAGGTGGAACAGCTGTATTATCATAGCCTATACCCGTCTTTTGTTTCACCCCGATCTGTGCCCCAATAATCCCATTCAACTTATCATAGGCTAACTCAAATCTTTCAACGGCTATTTTTCTTTGAGCTAAATCTAATTCTAATTTCTCAATTTTAGCGTTTAGTTCAACAACACGTCTTTCATGTTGTTCAGCTAATTTATGAGATTGGAAAAGTTTTTCATTAAGTTTCGCCATATCGTTATTATGAGTTTTAATCCTAGTGGCAAATATCTTTTCATCTTTCCTAAGATCATCATTCTGGCATCTAAGGCTAAGATTTTCATCTATTAGAGCAACATTATGAGTTCTATAGTTCTCAACTTTATTTATACAAGCTTGAGAGCTAAAGTGTGTCTGTGCCTCGGGAAGGATAAGACTTGCTTGACTACTTCCACCTACAACACACTTAGGGATGTTAGGACTTTCTTGACTGTTTACACCCGCAACACTTGTCTCAGCTTTATTTTCTTTGCACCAATACTTAATGGTAGAAGTCAACTCTAAGAGTGTTAAGGTATCCAGGTTTGTCGTTCTCTTGATGGTAATCACACTGTTGTACCATGTGTAAAGCAGTGAATTCAACAACTGTGTGTTGATCTCAGACAACTTATTTGTGATACCGGCACTTCTCAATTTAGTAACGAGTGACTCAAATCTGTTGATGAGAGAGGTAACCGATTCTCCTTTAATTTGTTTAAACATGTTAAATTATTCTTTTAACATGTCCTTTTGGCCTTCCCTCATATTCAGACTTCCTTCAAGCTTAGAATTGTAAGACATTTTTTTGAAAGACTAAGGTTTTTTTAAAGAAAAGACTAAGTTTTTTTTATTGTGGACAACGGTCAACGTCAACAAGTCAAAGTACACAGGTTAAACTCAAACTCGATTAGTTTGAGTCAAACTCAAACTCGATCACTTTGACTTGATCACTTTGACTCGACTCGATCACTTTGACTCGACTCGACCACTTTGACTCGAACACTTTGACTCAAACACTTTGACTCGAACACTTTGACTCGATCACTTTGACTCGATCAGATTTTCTTTTTTTTTCTTTTTTTTAAGATAACACCCAAACTAACAATAAAGTATAAAGAACTTTAGTCTAGAAACCACTATATCGACCTAGATTTGAGTTTTTAAACCGGATCTAAACTCGGACACGAAAACCAAAAACATCAAAAACTTAGATTTGATGATTTTCGAGTATTTCTTGGATGTGAAGCACTTCAAAATTAGTGAGTAACACGAAAAACAACCTCAAACCAAAAACTAAGATCAAAACTCGAAAAGTTTGATCCGAAGTACACAAAAGTTGAGCCGAAAGCTCTGATACCACTTGTAGGTCCTCTTTGGGATGTATCTAACAACTTTACTCGGATCAATTCGTGTTGTTAGCTAGCAGAAATCACTAACAACACTCGGATCTCGGATATTAGTCTGTATGAACAAAAGAAAGAAAAGATAGAAAAGGTGAAGTGGGTGAGAGAGAAAGTTCTCTTTATTTTCTTAGAAGTGTGTAGAGTTGTTGGAGAAATGGGTTAAGTATCCATTTTATATGGTCCCCATTTCTCCATCTTTTACATTTTGTTTTACAAAATAAATGTACTAAGTACGTAATACACCGACTAAAAGCAAATATAAAGACATAAACAATCCTAATACTAATATAGAATATTATCCCTACACTTACATGATCACGTGCAACAATTTAACAGTTACAACTCCTTTTGTTGTGCTTGATGTGGTTGCTCTCGGATTTGATGTTACTTCAGGCACAACACATTGGAGCTGTTTATTAAGAAATCTACCAATGACACCTAAATCTGTATTAGTTTATCTTAATCTTCTTTCCATTGTATTAATGGATAAGGCATTTCAGTCGCTAACAATTGTCGCCAAGCAATTCTATGTTGTCCTGAATTTTCGTCTTTTCTTAATATGTTCTAGGCATGGCCTTGATTCACCATGGGTGTGTTGAGTTTGTTTACCCCGTTTTCGTTGTATATTAGCCCGTTTTAGTGTGTTATTTACCTATAGATATAAATTATAAATGTAACATTCGTTATTTTTCAAACCCGAAACCCGACCCATTTATTTTTCTTTTGTCTCATTTATTATTCAAACATTCTTTATTAAATAAAATCTCGCATTCGTTTAAGCATATGTATTTATTTTATTTATTTATTTATTAGTAAATAACTTTGAGTAATGTGCATAAACCACCCCAAACTAACTTAACCCCACTTTTGCACCCACCACCAAAACCTATGGACTATATTGCAAATAATAATCAACACTGTTTCCGTCTCCTTCCCACCATCACCACTGTCGATACCCTCACCATGCCAAATTCAATCCGTGAATTCCGGCCCAAATCAAGGAGATCTTCATTCACTCTAATTGTAGAAAATATTAATCATTGACAGCAAATTCACAACAATCGAAACCGCAGCTGTCTTCGATCCTAATACACTATATAAACATGTTTATAGCACAATTAAATCCTACCACATACTCATCTTAACCTAGCGACACTAAACCCTAAGTTAATTGCAACACACTAAGCTGCCAAGTTCAGTCCTAATATCAAACTCATAACCGGAACCCTAAATCACCGTTGATGTAACACCCAGGCTTTAAGCGGAATACGCCCGGGTGTAACGTACAGATCACTCATAGCTCGTAACACTATTTAAAGCGGCAATAATTATATATTTCATTTCGTAACGTAACAAGTACACAATTATTCATAATTAAAAATAAAAAGAAACACTTCATCAAAACAATAAATAAGTTCTTTATTCAAATATCCTAAGGTATACTAATGATCTTCATCCTTAGCATGTCATCGATTCAACCTGTAGCACGTTGAAAATAATATATTTGTCAACAATTAAGTTGGTGAGTTTTCATAAGTTTTTGAGTATACATATATATAAAAACAACGATTCAACATTCGTAATGCAATAAATATCCAAACGTAAAGTAAATGAAATCAATAAATGTCGTTCTCCCGTTCCTTTAGCCGAGGCTGTAGTAATAGAGGAAATGAGAACCACCTTACGAGCAACCGAAGTTGTAACGTTAGACAGCGTAGGTACGTCCCATCGGACCCTCCCACTGTGTGTATGCGTTTGCGTAACTTCCATCATAAGAATAGTAAACACGTTGCAAGCAAGTTCACGTATAATCATAAAAAATATGCAAGAATAATATTAACATGTACACAAATTGTGAATCGGTTTGTAAATAAGCACATAACTAACGAGGTAAAAACTTGTGATATGCTACACCCCAAAAATATTATAAGCGTTAAAATGGGGTTATGAAGAACTCACTTGGAATAGGGAATACGGTAACGAGGAGATGGTAACGATTAAAGCAACTAGGTGGTAATGCGAGAAGTCCCGATAATTTGTCCTAGTTATAAGGTATAAACAACATAAATATCTAAAGCGAAAAGAAAGAACTAAACATGAATATAAAACAAAAATAGTTTATAATAGATTTGGGAATCGTTAAAGTGTTCACATCAATTTTATGTATAAGAAAAATTTATTAGTTTAAATATTCTTAAAAGTCACCATTATTATTATTATTATTATTATAAAAGATTTATAATTGATAATATATATATATATATATATCCGAAAACGTTTAACGAGAGTTTATTTTAAGAATTTTAACGGTGTTCGGGTTGTTAAACAAGTGTAAACATTATTAGTTTTAATATAGCAAAGTATATAATAGATAAAAATGGTTTAAAACAATTAATACCAAAAAAATAACAAAAATCGGGCCTGGGGGACTCGAACCCGCGCCCCAGGCCGGTTCAAGTTTTTATCCACCATGTACTGGCCATCTGGACCAGCATTTAGTTTGTTTAGAACATAAGAACCAGTAATTAAATATGACAGTTCTGGTTATTCCCCAAATTCATTATAAACCCTAAATCGAATTGATCTCAATTGAAGATTATATACCCTCTGTCGATTAAAATTGACAGAGGGGTTTTATTAAACGCTTAAATCCGAACCCAACCCACATATTAATTACCTAATATGATGAAGGATTGAAGGAGAACCATAAACTAGGGTTTCGGCCAAAACGTGATATCAAACGAGACTCGGAACGGCTTCTTAGTTGCAATTGTTTTAGGGTTTTGTTTCGGGATTGTGAGGAGGTGGTGTATGCTCGTTTAATTGCATTATGGACTTGTATTTATAGGTTAATAAGATCAAGAATAGCCGCGTTCAAAGAGTTAATGAAATTGATACGATTTGATACAAATTAGCTGTTAATTACGCGTTACACTATAATAGGAAGGGGCGTTTATGATTAAGAATCATCCTAATTAAACCAAACCCGTGATTTCTGGGTCAATTGAATAAAAAAAAGGAAAGGGGCGGGGGGGCTGATGGCGACAGGGAGAAGAGAAAGAAGAGGGAAAAAAGTTGTTATTTGCAACATGGTCCCTCAAAATTAGTTTGGTGATCAATTGTAGTGAGTTGTATATTGTAAGGGTTACAAGTGCACATAATAGATACTTTAAACGATTATAAATATTTTAATACGAGTCACGCGTAAATAAAGATAAAACCGAATAACATAATTAATAACTCAACGTTTTTTTTATTAAATAGAAATATCCGATTACAAACGGGTCATAAAACGATTACAAATACTAAATCGATTTTGACGAATGTCACAGTTGACACCCAATTCGTTATCATACCAGGAACTTTCGTCGACGTATCCCAAGGACTCTATCTTAACTTTTTACCTTCGTCTCATTATTTGTTCCCACTCGTTAAGGTGAGTTTACATACCTTTTTTTTCATTTTTTATATATTGCGGGTAGCATTATAACTTATTCACTTTTACTCAAGCATTATTATCATATCTATTCAAAACACAATTCAATATATGTTTATGTGTGATTGAAGCATGCTCTATGATTATATTCTATGTGCTTAAATGTTTATTTTATTTTTGATGGTTGGTATCTCATCATCATCTATTCTCATCTAGTATGATCATGCAGCTACCCAAGTACATTAATTTTGTATCAGTAGGAACGGGTGATGTGCAAAACGGTCTTTTAAAAACTTAACCAAACCTACACACTCTAGTTTTAAATTTATAAATCTAGACTATCCTAATATTAGACCACTAGACAGGCAAGTGTACCTATCAACTGTAGTAAAGCCTAATGAAGTCCGGATATCGAACCCACGAGACACTAGCGACACTTAAACTAGACTCTGACTTAACTAAACTTAATTAATTGATTTTTATGTTTTTTTATTAAATGTAAAATAAATAGTACTTACTCTAAAACTAGACACGGAAAAATCAGTTTAAAACTCAATTAGGGGAAACAACTACCTAGGCAAGGAATCCTACTAGTCAACTCGTAAACTCTTAGAATTGAATTTATGATTGGTACCGTATTTTAAAAATATGAAACTTAAGGAATAACTAGAGTACCCTAGATCACCTCCCGATCTCACCAACAATACCTAAGAACCCTAAATATCATGTAAAGCTCAACGGTTTAATGGTTCGGATCACCTCCCGGTCACACCTTACCTAACCATGCTAAGGTACCCAAAGATTAAATCACCCCCCGGTCTCTCTAATCACAAAACACCCTAAGGCGTAGAGGGGTATTCTTATTAAATTTGGTTATAATTCGGATCTGTAAGAATCTAAAGGAATCTAGGGTAACTCACACCTGTGCAATCACTACCCAAACCCACAAAAGACCAAAACATGCGACACTTAATTACCTCCCGGTCTCTCAGGTGACAGAATATAAGGTATCTCTAAACTTTCAATTACCGTTCCTATGGAATACGTTAACTATAAACCATAAACTAGTTGTAAACAAACAGTAAACAACCTAATACGCATCCATACATGAAAGACATTCACAAAGACGCATATGGAACAATAAATTGATAATAAATTAATTCCAAATACGAATATGCATCATAACCAAATAAAATAAAAACTTTACCAAAGCATGAACCAATCAATAATAATCCAAAACTGAAAATAATACGAGTCTAAAAAGTATTCAATCAAACCCAGGCAGTATAACAAGTTTAGCCAACCATAATTATTGATGAAACAAGAACAAAAAATAAAATGCGGTTCATCGAAAAAGAAATACATATAGTTGAGCTACTAGCCTGTGAGCTTCAATTAATTGAGCTACCTGCTTACTTGCTTTTTAATTCCTTTTGAGAACTTGGTCGTGGACGTTTTTTTTAACGTGCCTGCGTGTGTGCTTCTCTTTTAATCTCTTTACACAGCCACACACATAAAATTAATTATTCATGGCCTCACGTACACTTTTGCACCAAGGGTGCCCCCTGTGCGTTTGACTTCGATCAGCCGTCCACCACTTTTTATTCCTTCACTTCTAATTCGCTTTTATATTAAATAAACGTGTTGTTGTTTTAAGAGCCCTGGCCTTTTTTCCTTTCTTGTGAAAGTGTTTTCAACTTCCAAATCCAATAGTCAACCTTTTGTGTTGTTGCAAGCCCATGATTAGCATGTTTACTTTCTTTAAGTCCAAAAGAATTTTCAACATTTCGATTCCCAGTTACAAATTGTATTTCAATAAATAAGTAACTAACTTTTAGCATTAAAACTAATTTAATTCTCAAGACTTGTGTTTTTCTTTTTCAATAAAAAAAATTAAATCAATTAAACTAACAACCCATTAATGTATTAATTGCAATAATAATTCAATTAGCTGTGCAACATTTATAAACTTGATTCTTCAAAATGTGAAGTTCTAGTAATATATTTTTTTCTCATTTGTCTCAAGCTTAGTATAAATGCACTATTTTAGCTCGTTGTTTTTAAAACTCTTCAAACTATAAATATGAACCATGAACGCGTATAATTTATTAAGAACTACCTCAAAACAACTCAAAATTGTATGGAGTATTTATATAATAATTGTATATTTTAGACCATATCAAATATCCCCACACTTAAACATTTTTCGTCTATGAAAAAACTGTTTGCAATGGAATCATAACTTGAAACTGATCTTTAAAACATATAGGTTATCTTTTAAGCACAGATAAACGCAAAAACTGCGATTACCGATATTGTTGTCCACTTAAACCCAGCCACCAGCATATCAAGCCCCAATTGCATTAAGCGTTTTAAGTTCAAAAACCACGGCTACACCTACCCCATCTCAGACAAAGAGAGCTAGAAAAACTAGAGTCAAAGCAGACTGGTTTGACAAATCACCATAAGCCAAAGACTGGTTGATGGTACTAAGTAGATGCACTCGGTGAAATTTGATGGATGAATGGTCATGTGGAGGCCGTACGAGCATACCCTAAATATTATTGGACTTTGTCCTATATATCCCTAATAAAAAATATTTATTGACTAAGAACCTTCGAGCCCCAATAGTGTATCCTCAGAGTCACTATCCCCTTGGTAACAAGTAAACTCTAAGTCCCGTCTAGTATGTGCAACTTTGGCCTCTTTTTCTATTTTTTAGAATGCTTCTTTAACATTTTACAATACATAACTTTCTCACAATCATTTGCTTTTTGGACCAACTTTTCAGCATACACTTTCAAAACATACTTTTCTTTTTCTTCTTTTTTCTTTTTTTTTACCAATCTTTTTTTTAAATCCACCCTAAAGTATATAACTATTTCTAAGCTCGTAAAAAGATGGACATGTGGTGGTGTGCTGGTTTGAGTGCATCTAAGTCTTACCATCTCAAAGTTTTTCGATTATGGTAATCCTCCCTAAGCATCGAAATTCGGTTTCACCGTTTTTTAAATTATTAGATATATAAAATTCGCAAAAGAGGACTATCAAAGCTAGTTGGGCCTACCGACACATCCCAAGCTTAGTGCGTTATCTTTTATTTAATATCATATATAATAGTAGTTTTAAAAACCAATCTCAAATTTTTCTATCATTTTCCATTATTTGCAAAAATTTTCGTTAAATTTTCAGGACAATTTTTTTTTAACTTTTTTTTTATTATTTTTTATTATTATTATTTTTTAAAAATTTTTGAAATATTTTTTTTATTATAAAAACGTCAGTTACCCATCCCCACACTTAAATGTCACATTGTCCTCAATGAGACAGGAAAAAGACAAAATTTTTAGCACATTCAAAATAAGTAAAGTGGAACAGACTCCCCTGGTAAATATGACGATATTGCATCGCGAGTCGTGTCCCGTGCTCTCCAATTCGAACGAAAGCCTCATACTCCAGTGCTCTCAACCAAGTTGTCACTTACGAACGAAAGCGGCAATCAATAAACAAATAACCTCCCCACACTTGAATCAAACTATGTATCATCAACCTTTCACAAGCAATCATGGGGCAACCTGAAAGCAAACCAAGAAACAGCCAGCACAAGAAAGCAAGAAGCACCAAAAAAATAAAAATAAAATAAAAACATACTACCCGGGTTGCCTCCCGGGAAGCGCTAAGTTTACAGAAAAGTCTTCAGCCAGACTCGCTCCCGAAATCTTAATCGGGAGGCTTTTCTTTTATCCAACCCCGGTCTAACCCGTTTAATTCCACCCTTTCAACATATTTAAACAAATAGCACAAAGTGAAACTAAAAAGTAATTTAAAACATTCAAATGGGTCGGGCCACCAATACTTAAACCTACCTGGACCAAACCTAATACGTGGCATATAGTGAGGAAAATGGTTATTCTTAAATTTCAGTGTTGTCCTATAACTCTTAATGTACCATTTTTGAACCCTCAAAACGTGCTGATCCAAGCATTTTCGCTCCCTCTTCTGTGGCTTTGTCGATGTTGGTAGCGATCTACTATCTAGTTCCTCTACAGACTTGCTAACTTTCACATGATGTGGCGACTCAACTAACTCTAATGACTTCTCATCCTCCGTTGCCACTTCCTCTTCCTTTTCTTCTTCTGGTGACGCTTTGATCTCCATTGTTGGCTTCCCTGATTAGTGTTTCTAAATATATAAGATCGCCAACAGGGTCAAATTCTGCATGTTCGTCAAAAACTGGTAAACCCATTAACTCATCACCAAAATTATCCTCCCAAGATGGTACATGCTCCTCCTCTTCGTCATCTTCCATCTGGTCAAGTGGCTCCACAACGGCATCTTCGCTCGTATTCGTGTAATCAGGTAGCTCCAACTCCATCTCTTCTATCACGCCCTCATCATCATTATTCCAGAATTCATCATATGTTTCATAGAAGGCTTCCTGCTCCTTGTAAGAAAAACTCTCATTTTGAATTCTAGCACTTATCTCTTCTAACCTAGCTTCGAGTTCCTCTATCTTACGGAGTCTTTCTCTTTCAATCAACTTATCAAGCCTGATTTCCAATTCCTTAATCTTTTAAAATCTTTCACGTTCCTCTTGTTCGGCTCTTTCCAACATCATCTCTTTCCAACATCTTTTATATAAAATACTCCTAAATTGACTCGATCTATTAAACATATTAACTAGACTCGATAAAATAAAACACAAACTAAATTATCCTAAAGACGAATAGACACGCTAAATCTAAGACACGTACTCACAAGACGCACCACAACTCAAGACACAAAAAGACCAATTAACCAACGAAGTTCAACCAAAGCTAGTTTCGCTATCGCCTAAGTATCCCCGGCAACAGCGCCAAAAACTTTGATGTGCAAAACGTTCTTTTAAAAACTTAACCTAACCTAGACACTCTAGTTTTAAATTTATAAATCTAGACTATCCTAATGGTAGACCACTAGACAGGCAAGTGTACCTATCAACTGTAGTAAAGCTTAATGAAGTCCGGATATCGAACCCACGAGACACTAGCGACACTTAAACTAGACTCTGACTTAACTAAACTTAATTAATTGATTTTTATGTTTTTTTATTAAATGTAAAATAAATAGTACTTACTCTAAAACTAGACACGGACAAATCGGTTTAAAACTCTCCCCATGGGAAACAACTACCTAGGCAAGGAATCCTACTAGTCAACTCGTAAACTCTTTGAATTGGATTTATGATTGGTACCGTATTCTAAAAATATGAAACTTAAGGAATAACTAAAGTACGCTAGATCACCTCCCGGTCTCACCAACAATACCTAAGAACCCTAAATATCATGTAAAGCTCAACGGTTTAATGGTTCGGATCACCTCCCCGTCTCACCTTACTTAACCATGCTAAGGTACCCAAAGATTAAATCACCTCCCGGTCTCTCTAATCACAAAACACCCTAAGGCGTAGAGTGGTATTCTTATTAAATTTGGTTATAATTCGGATCTGTAAGAATCTAAAGGAATCTAGGGTAACTCACACCTGTGCAATCACTACCCAAACCCACAAAAGACCAAAACATGCGACACTTAATTACCTCCCGGTCTCTCAGGTGACAGAATATAAGGTATCTCTAAACTTTCAATTACCGTTCCTATGGAATACGTTAACTATAAACCATAAACTAGTTGTAAACACACAGTAAACAACCTAATACGTATCCATACATGAAAGACATTCACAAAGATGCATATGGAACAATAAATTGATAATAAATTAATTCCAAATACGCATATGCATCATAACCAAATAAAATAAAAACTTTACCAAAGCATGAACCAATCAATAATAATCCAAAACTGAAAATAATACGAGTCTAAAAAGTATTCAATCAAACCCAGGCAGTATAACAAGTTTAGTCAACCATAATTATTGATGAAACAAGAACAAAAAATAAAGTGCGGTTCATCGAAAAAGAAATACATATAGTTGAGCTACTAGCCTGTGAGCTTCAATTAATTGAGCTACCTGCTTACTTGCTTTTTAATTCCTTTTGAAAACATGGCCGTGGACGTTTTTTTTGACGTTCCTGCGCGTGTGCTTCTCTTTTAATCTCTTTACACAGCCACACACATAAAATTAATTAAATCAATTAAACTAACAACCCATTAATGTACAAATTGCAATAATAATTCAATTAGTTATGCAACATTTATAAACTTGATTCTTCAAAATGAAGTTCTATTAATATATTTTTTTCTCATTTGTCTCAAGCTTAGTATAAATGCACTATTTTAGCTCGTTGTTTTTAAAACTCTTCAAACTTTAAATATGAACCGTGAACGCGTATAATTTATTAAGAACTACCTCAAAACAACTCAAAATTGTATGGAGTATTTATATAATAATTGTATATTTTAGACCATATCAACGGGTCCACATATATTTAGTTGTTCACATTTTCATAAGATTTTTAATGCTCATGATTTACATATGAATTGTGATTTACCTATCTATATATATAAAACTAAAAATTGTGTATTCTCACCAACATTTGTGTTAACAAACACTATTTTTATACATGCTACAGGTACACGTAATTGATTGTTCAAGATCGAAGATATTAGTTTTACCTTAGGTTATGTATTCAAAGTACAAAAGTATGATTTATTTGTTTTGTTTAATGAACATGTGTACTTGTTAATGTAAATGAAATTAAATAATTATTGTCGTTTTAGTTAGTATCTTTCGAGCTATTTTCCAATCAAAATACATTACGCACCGACATGTTTCACTAACTTTGGTCGGGGTGTGACAATAAACGTTAGTGGTTATTTATTCTAATATAATTTTCGATATTATACTTATTTGGAGATATTTTAGCGTAGAATAGATGTATAAATTATTATACATTCGTGTGTTATATTCCGATGCATTTGATTTTGTTAATCACTTCTTTTTCTTTAAGGCCCAGTGTAACATAGACAGATATAGCTCGTCCCACAATTTCAAGGTTCATTTGGGTATACGAGGAAGGAGGTAGTTTATTTTGTGTTTGAGTATGAGTTTGTAGCAAGGTCAAAGCCCAGTGAATAGTTTATGACCAGATCCAAAGAGAAATATGTATGTACATGTGGAAAGAAAGGACACCAATATTTGTTGGGAATCTCGTGGACTCGCTTTGCTGGGGAAGATAGGGTTGATTTTATCGGCGGTGTCCTCTCATCTTAGGGTTGAGCTTACTTATAGGCGGTGTCACACCCCAGCCTAATAGTATGTAAATAATATAAATACGCATATGTCTCCAAAAGTTTGGAAAACAAGTAAAAAGGAGGGAAGTGATTACTCACCTTATCAAATAAGAGAAATGAGTGCGATAAGAACGGTATTAAAGTAACGTAACGCTCGTCGAGATATATCAACGAACGACCCTAAGTAAGAGTAATAACGAAGAAATAACTATGGATTAATGACGGGTTTCTTAGATTAATAGAGCTTTTGAGATTGAACAGTAATGTGTGAAAAGTATGTATAATATTAAATACCAAGTTTTAACGGATATACAAGAGAAAAGTGTATTGTTTCGGCCCAACAAAGAGTAGAGGTCCACAGAAAAGCCCAAAATGCACTAAAAAGGTGTCTCAAGTCTCCACTAATTTTTCCCTCAAAGTTAAAAGTACTACTTAACTTTTCTTTGGTAATGTCTAAAATGTTTTTTTTTTAATTTGTCGTAGGCTCATAGCTACAACTTCCAGCATACATTTTTCTTTAATGGCCCGGATCGAATTAAACACGAGAATATATTTGGCACAGCTCACCAATTTTATTAATCAAGAAAATAACTCAAAACTTGATCAATTATCTCTTAACCCTTACATGAATTCTTTGGGGTTATATAGAGGCTCGATTACAATTAGAGTAAAACACAAACTCATATTGATCTATTAAATAAAATTCCATCTCTATCTGATAAATAAAATAGATAATTATCTCTAATTGCAATAATTAAGTAATTAATGAGATCGATCCCTTAGCTCGAACCGGCCCCACCCTCCCGACCCATAACTCGGTTCGGGAATTAACTCCAACAATCACCCCCTTAATTTCCGAACCGGAATAGGCGGACCTTTAACCTCGAACATGTCTCTTTTGTTCTGTTTAAGTTGACCCACGATCTTGACCTTCTCGGCTTTCTCAACAATATTGGTCCTCATCATCTTGGTCTTCACTTTTTGGAACTTCTCTTGATCCATGACTTTGTTCTTTCGGCTCTCTCGAAATCGACCTCCTTTATGACCTTGTCCCCGACCATTCCCTCGGCTGAACGAACTCGCATAACCGCTCCTTTGGTTGTGATTCTTGTCATCTAATCGGGCGAACAACAGTTTTCCTTGATCCCCTTTTGTTCCCGAATCGTTTAACTTAATTTGAATCGGCGTAGATTTCTTAACATAATCCGGAACTCCCACGGTTAATTTAATCGTGTATAACCAGCTTCTCGTTCGAAATGCCTTCATCATAAGTTTACCCTCGTCATCGTACAAGAGCAAATAATCTTCCTTCATATGAACATTGCACCCGTTCTCCGTTGCTTGACCAAGACTTATTATATTATCTTTCAAACTTGGTATAAAATAAAAATCGGAAAAAACCCGATCACCTCAGGTTTTCGATTTTAACAAAATCTTTCCTTTACCGCAAATATCAACACACGACCCTTCCCCTAATTTTACCTTCCCGTTATATTTTTGTTGAGTTCGGAAAAATACGACTGGTTACCTGTCATGTGGTTCGACGCTCCGTTGTCGAGATACCAAGTGTCATTTTCCACTTTCTCGGCTTCTAGCCTTTTCGGGTTAACTCGTTCTTCGTTTAAGTAAACCGTCTCATGAATATTTAAATAACCTGCCAGATCACGATCAGCTGGTTCATTCGTTTGAGTGAGATTTGCTTCCTGATTTTCTCGTCTTCGTTCCGGACACGAGGACGCAAAGTGTCCCATCTCGTCACACCGAAAACATTTAATCTGAGAGCGGTCTTTCCTTTCTCTTACCCGTCCTTCGGTTTGGTACGATCCTTGTCCTCCGGTATACCGGCCTCTTCCACGTTCCCATGAACTCGACCCCACTTTACCTCGGTTACCGGACTGATCATACGATTTGCCTTTGTAACTACCTTCTGATCGATTGAAAAGTAACTGACTTTGAGACTCAGAAGCGCGTTGTCTTCCTCGTAAACGTTCCTCAAACGCCTTAAGTCTTCCTACAGCATCTTCAAACCTCATACTATCGAGATCAACAGTTTGCTCGATTGAGGCAACCAGGTTGAAGTATTTGTCTGGAATTGCGTCGAGTAACTTTTTCACCAATACATCTTGCTCGAATACGTGACCAAGACCCGCTACATTTGAAACCATATCAGTTATTTTCCCCGCAAACTGATCAATAGTCTCGTCTTCCGCCATCTTGAGTTTCTCAAATTCACTTTTCAACGTTAAGAGTCGAGCCTTTTGGACTCGCTCGGCCCCAACAAACCGTGCCTTTAAATCCGCCCATATTTCTTGAGCATTCTTGTATTGAGCAACCTGAAGAAGAATATTACCTTCCATAACTTGGAACAAAAACGACCTTGTCGTTTTATTCTTCTTCGCATCAATAGCCGCACCCTCTTCCGGTTGAACGACTTCCCATAATCCTTGATCGTCCAAAATCGCTTCTATCACAATCGCCATGTGATGTAATTTGTTCCGTTCAGTTTGTTACCTGCAGTGATATCCCCCCGTTCGCTTTGGGTGGGATTATCGGTCTTTCTTCGGCATCTGCCATTGACGCATTTTTTTCTCTTCCGTCGGTAAACACTTAACAGTGTCGAACTCCCTTGGTCCAGTCCGTTGGAACAAACACAAACAAATCAATCATGAACAACTTTTCAGAACCAAACCCATTTGCTCGCAACACCCCAATCACAAATACTACTTGAATAAAAAGTTTAAATTGCGACAAAAATATTCTATTATTGCTTTCTTTCTAAACCATTGTGCACAAAAAGAATATTGTGCAAAACCTTGTTTCCTAATCATACAAAAACCTTGATTTGTGTGACCTTTAATCACAAAATCACCCAAACAAGAAACACAGAAACCGTTCACCTGCTATAAAACTCACAAATCCAATTATCCAATTCTCACCGCCGAACGGTCCTTAGCTCGCCGTAGAACCAAACCCTCGTTCTTAAACTCAACAAACCCAACGCCTGCCTTGCTTGAACAGGTGCTGCGAAACTTGTTGAAACCACACAAACCCGAACAAATCCCTTATGTTCGTTCTACAACCCTCGTCTCGTCGCTCGAACACAAACCCGGTTGTTCTTGGTCTGTTCCTCCTGCGATCTTTAGGTTATTCAATCCTTGCTCTGATACCAATTAATGGCCCGGATTGAATTAAACACGAGAATATATTTGGCACAGCTCACCAATTTTATTAATCAAGAAAATAACTCAAAACTTGATCAATTATCTCTTAACCCTTACATGAATTCTTTAGGGTTATATAGAGGCTCGATTACAATTAGAGTAAAACACAAACTCCTATTTATCTATTAAATAAAATTCCATCTCTATCTAATAAATAAAATAGATAATTATCTCTAATTGCAAT
>NW_027502785.1:0-46235 GCF_021521415.1 Bidens hawaiensis
TTGAGGTTCACCTAATGGCCAAGTGTTTCACCGAACTTGAACCTTAAATACGATGTGGTTTTGGGCGTGAGGTTTGATTAATTTTATAGTTAATATATGTTATATGTTTGCTGCTGATGTTCATATAGTCTACAGTGATCTATTAACAGTGGTAAACAAAATGAAATATAATAATTTTATACTAGTTATGATGAAACTGGGGCAGTGTCATGCATGTCGGACACCTTATGGTGAAAAATTGGTCAAAAAACATGGTAGATTATGCTCCATAATGTTCATTGTTTTGCATAATTCCTTTTAAGCTAGACAATTTGTTTAATTAACTAATTCTTCCCATATTTCATATTGTTTAAGCAAGCCTTTGTGACCAAGGATCTACATCTTTTTTTGCAAGGATTTAAAACTACTTTGTCTATGTTTTCTTATAACAAAATGTCTATGGATCAGCCATGGTGGGCTCGAGCTCGGTTTGTTAACTAAGCCGGCTAGGCTCGTTTATTTTAACATGAATGTTGAGATTGAGCTCAGCTATATTAAGAGATTTTTCAATTTAGTTTCACTAGAAGTGTTATACGACTTCAAGTGGGTGTAGGTGTGTGCACACTTTAATTTAAACGAGCCAACATTCGAAACAGCTGAAGAGCAAGCCACGCCCCGAGCCTAACATGAATTTCGTGGTAGTTTGGGGTTAGTTTAGACAGGTTTGGGTCAGTTTCATGTCAACCCGACGGGTTCTGAGATGACCCCTTTTATCCAAATAGCTTAATTTATTTGGGTTTTTTAACACTGATCAAGAAAATCTAGCATAATTTAAAAGTATATGTAAATTTAGAGATATTTTTTTAATATATACTAGGTGCAATTATTTCATGTAGGCAAACCTGTGGATTGTGATTCATTAGCATTGTTATGAAAATTTGAGGTCTTTGTTTATATTATGTAATAAGAATGATTAAATTTTGTATATGCAGGTTGTTGATACAGTTTTCAGAGTTATAGAAGAAGGTGGAATGGATGCAATCAAGTTGGAAGATGGTGTGTGACGTCAAGAACTTCGGCTGCAAAGCACATCGTTGAAGCTTGGATTGCAGTTATGGGGCATGTAGGGAAGAATGTTCTCAATACTGTAAAGGTTCTTGAACTCCTTATCTAATTTAAATAAACGATGTACAGTTTAACTTTTGAGGTCAAACTTACGACTTCCTTGGTCTAAAACTGATATGGGTTTTCGACTTTTCTCATAAATAATAATAAAAACTTTGGGCATTTGTATTATTTATGACACAAATTGGAGTACTTAGCTCGTTTAAATTAAAGCCTAATTTAATATAGGTTATAACCTCTAAAGCATAATTTAAATTTTAGTCTATATAATCAATAAATTTTATTGTTTTATAGTTAGTTTTCCCCCCTTTTATACACGTCAATATGTTTGAAAATAAAATAATATTTTTTTGAATAAAATAAATAAGCTATCTTGATGAGAACCAACTCGAGTTTTTTGTGAGCCGTGCTAGAGCTTAACATTTTGCGCCAATGTAGGCTCCAGTCGCTAAAGTAAAGCCCAAACTTTAATATTTGACATTATCTCACGTAAAAATTCATAATTTTTTAACTTTATGATTTACTAATTTTGTATTATTGTATTTTAAATTACAATCTAACACCCCCGCTTTGGAACGCCACTAGAGCTTCCAGAGTTCGCTGGCCTACACCTGTACTCGGAAGCCTTTCGTTTTGCTATCACCCACACCTCTTTTGTTAAGGACAGTTTATAAACGGGTCAACTTATGTTTCAAATTATATTTGTTCAGGGTCAATTTAATTGATATGACGACTTCATTCATTAAATTCCTTTTTGTTATAGGTGTCTGCAATTTGTTATATATTGTAGGTATTTTGTTTTGTTTAGTGACAGTCGGTACAACTGGTTAACAACTTTTAGGTTTTATTTTTGTTTAGGTAAATAGTATGTTTAACTAACTTTATTGTAGTTTGTTTTGTTGTGTTGATCTTCTGTTTTTGTTCTCAGGTGTGGGCAACAACATTATTGAAAGTTTCGAAACATTTAGTGGATGAAGGGTGTTTTTTTGGCTACCCGTGGTAAGTCTCCGAACTTATATACTTTTCTTGTTTTTAATCTGTATATTACTTATATGTAGAAGTCATTATATGTTGTAGGTGTTAGCTTTGTTTAAGTGACAACAGGTTTTCAACTTGAGTTGTTATATAATGCTCACTTTGCTTCTTGGAATGGGACTGGTGTTGTTACATGGCAAACAAGGGACCCTGAAACACAGGTTAGAACATGGTATGCTGCTTTTATGTTTGTTAAGTTTATTATTATCAAGAAGTTGATTGTGCATTTATACAATCTCATGCAGTTGCACGCAATCATCTCAAGTATCACTCTCAGGCTTTTGAGGCTTTTGGGCTGGTGGCTACTATATTATTGTTGCTTTCAAGTGTTCAGGGTATCTATTTATAGTTCATTGATTTGTCTTTAAGATTCTACTATATTATGGTTGCTTAAAAGTTGTTAATGCTATGTTATATTTTTCAATTATTAACTACATTTTGTTGTTAGCAAGCTACAAGGTTTGAGCGAGTCGCGGTAAAATTGTTTACTTGATTACCGTACTGGCCCAAGCAACCCAAATGGATCAAGTGCTCAACCTGTTATGACAATATTAACATCTCTTTGGTTTTATATACATATATTCTCCTTTTTAGTTGTTTTCAAAGTACTTTTAAGATAAAATTAATTAATGGTTGAACACATTTTTAAAATACCAAAATTGCAACTTGCAGCCGCTTGATTTTCTATCAAAGGACTAACCATACATGAAACTAAAATAATCATGTTGTTATGTATATTGAAGTTGAGTTACAAAGATGCGTTGACTAAAAAAATAGTCAACACATTCATCAAGTGATCTAACACCACAACTTCATTGTTCTTTAGGTTAAGTTACACTTTTGAATGTTGGTGTTACCAATAGAATATTTTGAATTCTGCTGACTTTTTGTTTGGATGTGTACAGAGTTAGAAAGACTTGAAAGAACTTCATTGGCATACATAATTTCGAGGAATATGCTCATATCTACAACAACTGATAGCTTTAACATCTTAATGCCTTCAAATATTCGAAGTAAACATTATGATGAACAACAAAGTTGCGGTTATATCTCCGATCACTAAAAGCCAAGTTTAACAAATTTCGGGATGCCTAACAAAAATTTCCCTATCCAACTGCCTGCCAGTCAACTTGTGTGACCGCCATAACTAGCCATTCTTAATAAATGGCCTAAATATGCAGGAATGGATCGTTAGCATCAGCGATTCTCGGTACAACCGGACTGGTGAGCTAAAGATATTCATGAAGAGCATTGCCAGTGAAATAATTATTTTTTCGATGATAATTAATGTTTTATAATAATTAATATTATATGTAAAAGTATGTTAAAAATAACTAGATACTATATATTATTTTATATATAAAAGTTATACTTAATATACATAAAAAGTAAGCTACAAAATTACATAAATTAATTATTAAGTACTAAACAACCTGAGTTCGAGCTTGGCTTATGGAGTTCGAGTTCGGTCGCAAGCCTAAACGAGCTTATAAGCTTATCCTAAGTATTGTAGTTTATTTGCTAGATTTAAGTTATAACAAAACTAACAACTCTGCTTATCTTGCTTACGTTTTGAAGATGGTAGAGGACCTGTGAATTGGAAGGGATTACAATACTACAATTATTTCATCAACAAGCTTATCAGCCATGGTTACCGAACCAACATGAATGAAATAACAGTTTATGCTCAACAGAAACTTGTGACTTGTGGAGAAGTTTGTTTGTGGACTGAGACCGCTAATCTTTTAATCAAATGTTCAGCAAACAATATGGTCCCACTCCACAGCCACTGCATGTATCTCAAACTAGCCTGAGCCCATGTACGAACCTGATTTGAAGCCCAGACTAGTAATCTGCAGGCTGCAACTCGTGCTGGTTTCAAAAGCTATACAACTGGTATTTAATGTATGTTCATGGAATTTTGGGTTATGTTTTAAATTCTAATTAGTACAAGTAAAACATATGTGAGTGTGAAAATGGATTTTTTATGTTTGTACTTGTGTTTTGTTGTTGAGGGTCATGATCTTGTTACGGTTGCAGATTGCACATTTGGATATGTTTTGATGAAATTTATTGAATTATTTATGAAGTGGGTAGAAGCTACATTTGATTCAAATTTACACATATGTAGGAGTTTCGTTTTTTTAGAATATATATGTTTCCTTCAAATTTGGATTTTTAGTTGGATTCAGGTTGTTTGGGTTTCCGAATCAGTGAACATCGGCCCTAATAAATGTGTTAAAAAGTGAAAAACTTGTGTATACAAAGGTGAAGGTGAAGACAAACGTGAACATCAAGCATCTGTTCCTCACTTATGAGTTGGTTAGGGATATACGAACCGAATCGCTATCGATTGTTCCTGCCGTAACACGTGGGTCGATAACTACTATACGGTATGTCACGAGTGAATTGATAAACTAACCAAAAAATGAGTATCGCGATGTAAATTGTTACCCCGCCGCATCGCGCGGGTTTCATACTAGTATATATATATATATAGGGGATGGATATTTTGAGAACTTGATTAGTTGTAAGAACTTTGAGAACTCAATTTTGGACTTTGAGAACTCAATTTTGGACCACACATTTAATTAAATGATATAAAATATGTGGCTGAGATTAAATTTAATTAAAAAATGAACCAGGAGAGAGAATAAGTATTTTTGATAATTACACAAGTTTAAATGTTAGTTACACATGTGTAATAAGTCGATTCGCTGTGTAAAAAAATAATGTAATTTTTTGTACATTACTTACACTTACGTATTACACATGTGTAAACAAAATTCAAAAAAGAATTTGTTACGTTGAGTTCTTTCGAGTTTTTAAAACTCAAAGCAGTTCTCAAAAGAAATCAATCATATATATATATATATATATATGGTAAAGATCCTAAGAGAACCTTTTGCAAATTGAGAACTTTGAGAACCATTTTTGACCACTAAAAATACCTTTAAAAAATATTTAAAAAATAACAAAAATTTTAAAAAAGTAAAAAAACCAAAATTCTTATATTTCAATCCGGTTTCATAAAAAAAACGTCGTATTATACACATGTATTATTTTATTTAATCTTTAGTTACGTAATATACACATATGTACAGTATCATTTATCTTGAACTAGACTTTTTTCCCGGCGCGTTGCCCCGGGTTAGTCGGTAAAACGCGGGCGGTGGTAAAGCATAAGCGTTGATATGGTAAGTCTACACGAATTCGGTCGGTTTCAATTACGTGCGTTATTGTATCGAAACTAAGACAAAAATAAAACCAAAAAAAAATTGGGGTGGACCAATGGCGTGGCGTCGGTCAGTAAAACTCGATCATTTGAAAAGCCCGACCGTTATCGATGCCGGGCGTGAGGCGGTTAAGCCTACGTGAATTCCGTCGGTTTTCATCAGAACTAAAAAACAAAAATCAGCATTCGGTCGGTTTTCGTTACAGCACTGGAACTAAAACAAAACAGGGAGAGTCTACGCGAATTTAGTCTGTTTCCGTCACATTCGACATGGTACCATAAATAAAACAAAATAATAAAAAAGAACACAAACAAATTTCACATTCGGTAGGTTTTCATTACATTCATTACGGCCAAAACAAAACAAAAAAATAAAAGAAATATTACCAATATGGTGCCGCAAAGTGACCCAATCAGGGCTTTGCGGCACCAAACTTGTTAATTATATTATATAATAATTATACATATGTATTTAAAAAAACATGTAAATGTATATATATGTATATATTATACATATGTGTATATAATTTAGCTAAACCGAGTTTTTTTTATGAAACCGGGATGTTAAAATAAGAATTTTGGCTTTTTTACTTTTTTCATTTTTGTGTTTTTTTATTTTTGGGTTTTTTGTGGTCCAAAATGGTTCTTATAGTTCTCAATTACAAAAAAGTTCTCTCAATCAATCCTGATCATATATATACATATATATATATGTATATATAGGGGTGAGTTAACGTACAATAATCGTTTATCGTACATTACATACGCGACTTCCTGCACCACCGATTCTAATTGAAATTAAAACTGCTTAGTGGCATAATTGTAATTAACCTAAAAATACCTAACGCTGGCATAATTGTAATTAACCTAAAAATACTTAACGCATACCCGTCAAAGTCCACCGTCGCGACCGTCGTTTACTGTCGTGAGCACCGTTATCGCCGTCACCACCATCGATCGTTGGTCACAGGTCAGTTGAGCAATTTCCAATTGAAATTGAAATTGTTGATGAGCCTAATTGATCAATTAACCTTGAAATTGATCCAAATAATCATCAATTTGAAGATTTAGTTGATCAATTTTAAGTTTTGAGTTATGGGTTTTGACATTGAACGTATTAACATTAAGTTTATACGTTCTATTTATATGTTATGTTTAAACGTTCAGAATAAAATCAATTAAACTTTAAAAAGTTCAGTACAAAAAGTTTATACGTTTTAGGTTAATGTTAATGCGTTCAATGTTAAAACCCAGAACTCAAACTCAAAATTGATCGACTGAAGCTTCAAATTGATGATTGATTGGATCAATTTCAAAGTTTAATTGATCAATTAGTTCAACTGACCTGTGAAAAAGGTGTGACAAAGGAAGATGGCGTTCACGACGGTACCGTCGATGGCCGCGATGGTGGATGCAATTGTTGGACGGTGACGGTGATGGTGGATGGAATCGATAGGAGCGGTGGATCAGAGTTGATGGGAGCAGTGGAGCATTGGACGGTCGCGTGTTTTTTGAAATCGATGGTGTAGAAACTCGCGTACCTATTGTATGATAAGTGATTATTGTATTGGATCCTTTATCTCTCTCTCTCTCTCTCTATATATATATATATATATATATATATATATATATATATATATATATATATATATATATATATATAAACGAAGACATGAAAATCCTACGTGTCGCGATGTGGTCGCTCCCCTTTTTTTGGAGTCACCAGATTTGCTTGATTTTTAAATGGAGGTTTCTCATGCATTTGACCCGAATTCATGGGTATGGGTTTTACCAAACCCAGATATTACTTAAACGGGTTATAACATCTCATTAAATTAAAAATTATTCTCACCAAATTATTTATGTAAAAATCCTATAAAATAGGATATAATAAAAAATAATATCTTATTTATTTTAAAAAAGATATATATATATATATATATATTATTTAAATTAAAAACCAATTTGATAGTAAAAAAAATAAACGGGTCTTGGGTCTCATCAAACCATAAGTATATTATTAACTTTCATAAATATTATTTATAATTAAAAAACCAATTTCATAATAATAAAAATAAACGGGTCTTGGGTTTCATCAAAACCATATAGCTTTTAAATCGGATTATAACATCTCATTTATTTGTGAAACAATTTATCATCAAACCATAAATATATTATTAACTTTCATACAAAAAATAAATAAATATTAAAAAAAATAATAAATATAAATTAAAAAAATAAATAAATATTAAAACAAACAATATTAAACCCCGTAATACGAGGGATCAAACATCCTCTTAAAACAAATTATCTATACTATTTAATAAATAAAGCTTTCTAATGCCACATGTCATCACTATGTTTATCCTTACAAAATGTTCCCTCCCCTCTCTCATATTAATTACATTTCTCTTTTTAATATTTCATTTTCAATTTTTAATATTTCCATCCTAATTTAAAAGAATTAATACCATCATAAATATGTTAATTTGTTTAATATAAAATATATTACATTAATTATTAATATTAGATTTTTATAAGTAACCAATACGAAACGAGCAGGTTTCTTTAACCGGTTAAAGTATCAAACATTGTTCATGTCAAAACAATTTAAGATTAGAATGAGTTTTGGTCCACGAGTTGGTTTAAAAAAGTAGTCATTCACAACTAAGTTTAGATATAGAAAATAACAAATAAATAATTTATGATTTATGAATTTACTAACAACTTTTTATTTTCAAATTGCGTAATATGTAATTATTTTATCGTATAATATATATTTATATATGTGATACATTTTTTGTATATTTCACGTTATCTTATTATTTTAAAAAAGTATATATTCTAAGCCGTGTGGTAGTAATAATTTGTTTGTTTGTTTGTTTTATTATTATAAACACCAGTGGTAGCGAGAAGCCACTACACACACGCCCCTTACAAACCCTAGTTTCACCACCGTTGTCCACAATGGCATCAATGATGGTACTCATATTCATCTTCATTTCTATAATATTCATTAATCTGACAACAAGTAATAATAATTTGTTTGTTTGTTTTAACAGCAACCGCAGATCATCCTTCTGAAGGAAGGCACGGACACATCGCAGGGCAAGCCGCAGCTGGTGAGCAACATCAACGCCTGTATGGCGGTCGCCGACGTCGTCCGTACGACCCTAGGCCCACGTGGGATGGACAAGCTGATCCACGATGACAAGGGCAACACCACCATCTCCAACGACGGAGCCACCATCATGAAGCTGCTCGATGTCGTGCATCCGGCCGCCAAGATACTCGTGGATATTGCAAAGTCACAGGATTCAGAGGTTGGTGATGGAACTACTACCGTGGTTATTCTTGCTGGTGAGCTCTTGAGAGAGGCCAAGCCATTCATTGAAGATGGTGTTCATCCTCAAAATCTCATACGCAGTTTTCGAGCAGCTGCCAATATGGTATCTATCACATCACATCTTAGTTAGTTACATACATACATACATACATGTATTCATTTCTGTATTATTATTTCAGTCCATTCAGAAGATTATGGAATTGGCTGTTAGCATAGAGGGAAAAAGTTTAGATGAAAAAAGAAACTTACTAGCTAAATGTGCTGCTACCACACTCTCCTCAAAGCTAATTGGAGGCGAAAAGGACTTTTTCGCTAAAATGGTTGTGGATGCTGTCATTGCAATTGGAACCGATGACAGATTGAACATGATTGGAATTAAAAAGGTATGCACTTTCACTTTAAACAACAATACACTAGCAAATTTCAGAGAAAAATGTTGTAATTTGACTTCTTTTTTTTTTGTAGGTTCCTGGTGGTACAATGCGTGACTCCTTTCTTGTAAACGGTGTCGCATTTAAAAAGACCTTTTCTTATGCTGGGTTTGAGCAGCAACCCAAAAAGTTTCTGAATCCAAAGATATTGCTTTTGAACATTGAACTGGAACTGAAATCTGAAAAAGAAAATGCTGAGATTAGGTAGATAGTTAGTCATTTGTCTTACTTTTTTTTTCTTTTGTGGGATTTTTTAATCATGATTTGACATTTTATGTTTATATTTAACAGACTTTCAGATCCGCTGCAGTATCAGTCAATTGTTGACGCTGAGTGGAATATCATATATGATAAGTTGGACAAATGCGTAAAGAGTGGTGCCAAAATTGTTTTGTCACGTTTGGCTATTGGTGATCTGGCAACACAGGTGACCAAACCTTGAATTTATATCTTTCTGCAAATGGAACTCGATTGTTTTATAAACCAATTTGTTGAATGACGTTTTCTTGGTGAATCAGTATTTTGCAGACAGGGATATATTCTGTGCTGGTAGAGTTGCTGAAGATGATTTGCACCGTGTTTCAGCTGCAACCGGTGCTACTGTGCAGACATCAGTTAACAATGTTATAGATGAGGTCATATACGCACTTGCATATTTTTATTAAAACTTGAAATGATCCTCATGTTATGTCTGTTCTAAATATTTTACTGCTTTTTGTATCTTCAAAAGGTTCTTGGGTCTTGTGAGGTTTTTGAGGAAAAACAAGTTGGAAATGAACGCTTCAACATATTTAATGGATGCCCTTCAGGACAGACGGCTACTATTGTCCTTCGAGGTGGAGCTGATCAGGTACGTTCTTTTCACACATCTTAGCTAATTTTATTCTATTTAATGGAGCATTGCATAAATCTCTTTGTAAACTTTACTAATTGCATGTTTACCCTACAAAACTAAAGTTGCTTGGCATTTATTTTTCATGCTGGTGCTTGGCATCTGTTTTTTAATGATTTTGATCCCAAAGCTCATCATAAAGAAGCATAGACGAAAGAAAATAGTGAAAAAAACACTGAAAAAGCTTAGTGAAAACGCAAAAAGGTTCAAAAAAAAGAATGACTTAAATTTATTAACTTAGTAAAAACGCGAAAAAAGGGTGTAGATAATATTTTATACAACATGATACTCAGATATGGAAAATATGTAGGTGTGCTTTTGTGTGATTTATTCATAGATATGAACTTAATTTGATATGCTGTCTTTATATATTATTTTATAGTTTATTGAGGAAGCTGAGAGGAGTTTACATGATGCAATCATGATTGTGAGGAGGGCAATGAAGAATTCCACAGTGGTTGCTGGTGGCGGTGCAATAGATGTATATATGTTGTCTCTATGCTTTCTATAAAGTTTCCAACTTATTTCATAGTTTTTGTTATTTAAAAGTTTATGTGTTTTGTACAACTACAGATGGAGATAAGTCGGTACCTGTGGCAACATGCACGCAATATAGCTGGAAAGTCACAGCTATTCATAAATTCTTTTGCTAAAGCACTTGAGGTAACTATAATCTTCTTTGTTTTAAATTTCAACTTGCAACATAGATAAGTTTTATGGATTGTTATATTATTTTCCTCATCATTATACTTGAAACTAACTTCAGTTGCATGTTATCATATGACTATATCCGTAGTTTTCAATCTGATTACTTGATTAATGGGAATGCGAAATGGACAGGTTATTCCACGACAACTTTGTGATAACGCTGGATTCGATGCAACTGATGTACTTAACAAACTCAGGCAAAAGCATGCTCTTCCTTCTGGTTGGTCTTCTGCACTTGCTATATGTTTCGCATACTCGTTATAGTTTTGTTATAATTTTATGTTTTATCTCCTTTCTTGATCATAATATTACATTTTGGGCTTTAAAAAGCGCACCTGAGGATACAATCTCTTTTTTAACAATTAGTTTTAGTATTAAGTTTATAGTTTTTTCTGGAGATGTAGTTATTAATATATTCTACAGATTGTTTATCAAGTCAGAAGTTAATTTTTTTTCTTTTCAAGTATTTTGTATTAGTTTGAATAGTATTTTGTTAGAATGTTAGTCATGTTAAATATCTTTAGACTTTTAAAAAAAGAATATTTAGGTTTAGAAAAGTAGTTTAGTGAAAATAAAAAGGTAAACGAGATGTTTATGTTCATCAGTCTAGCTTATATATAATTCGTATGTATAAACAGGCGAGGGTGCACTTTATGGATTAGATATCAACACAGGTGGAATTTGTGACTCATTTGCCAACTTTGTGTGGGAGCCAGCACTAGTGAAGGTAATAATATCGGTTATTTGTTGTTAATTTTGTATACACGTATGCGAAGTTGCTTACCTAATTGATGTTTACTACTACAGATTAATGCTATAAATGCTGCAACAGAGGCGGCATGTCTTATCTTAAGTGTTGATGAAACAGTGAAGAACCCAAAGGTAATACCATTTTTTTTTATTTGCATTAATATTTTAAACATAATATAATACGTTCTTTAATGGATATGTTAATGATGGAAGGATTTAGTCTATTCAACCTGAACATACTATAATAAATTCTTTAATGGTATGTTAATAAATTCTTGTGTTTTGGGTGGACTCAAATATTTAGTAACAATTTAAATAATCATTATTAAATAACAAACTTGATTTTACATATTTAGCTTGAAATTTGAAGCAAATGAAAATGGTAGTTAAAATTTAAGAACAATTACTTTTTGGAAATTAATTCCAAGACTTGAATCTAATTTCACTTTTGAATAATGAATGGTTAGAAGAAAAATAAAAATCAAACTCTAGACTTTTATACTTTTGTTTTGACTATGCTTGCATTGTAGTCGGAGAGTGCACAAGGAGATGCTGCTGCCATGGGTAGAGGGCGCGGTGGTGGTGGTCGTGGAAGAGGGATGCGACGTTAAGCGTTATATTTATATTATTTGAACTTAAGCATGGGAGATTTGAGGTGTTTTTGGTTTTTGAGTGAAGATAATTTGTTTGGTGTTTATGGAAGTTTTTTTGTAGTAATAGGATTATTTTGAATGTATGGATTACGGAATGGTTGACCTTTTTTAGTTATGCAAACGTTGTTTCTATTGGTTTTCTACTATTCTAGCCGGGGGTCTCACCAGAAGCAGCCTCTCTATCCCTATCATGACTTTGCTATTGATGGGATATACCGAGTACGATGATGATGATGACGAGTACAATGATGATGATGACTTGCTTAGTGCGTGTTATTTATGATGTCTTCGGCTTGCACAGTATCGATGGAATTATGTGAGTTTTCTAGGGTGACAATTAATTTAGCAAGCAAAAAATATGGGAAAAAATAGTTTTTTTTAATTCAATTTCATATATTAATTTAAGTTACTGAAAAAATATTAGGACTTAATTCATTTTATTATGTTTTCATTTCGTGTGATAGACGTGTCCCTAACAATAATAATAATCTATTCTAAAATTCACCTTACTTGCGTATGACGATATTTGAACCCTCAACCTTAAAAAAGAAAAGAAAAAAAAAATATGATGATATTTGAACCCTCAACCTTCAAAAAAAAAAAAAAAAAACAAAAACAAAAACAAAAACATGTTACACCATGAGATATTATTAGGACAATGCCCTTTTGGTATATAATTTACTAAAAGTCATTCTAATTTATTCTATATTTTCTTATACCATTATTTTATTTATAAATATTTAAAAAAAGAAAAAAATAATATTTTACTTTGTGCTTACACCTCAAAATAATGTATTCTCCAACACATCTAATGCCAGTGGGTTCAATTCAAACCTAGTGTTTCAAATTTATCCATCATATCGATTCAACTTAAAATTAATGTTTTCAGAGTTGGTATAAGCCAAAATGAAGTGTTTTAGTATCTGAAAGACCTTGATATAATGGGGTATTGAATTTTAATAATATCAAATTTAGCATATGGACCACAATTAACCCTACAATTTTTTCGCATTTGATGTGTGCACACATGTAAATGCATCACACATCTTATTATTTAGTAGCAAGTTGATACATTTCTATACATCATAAATGTTTAAATAGAAGCATTAGATTATACAACAATTTGGTGTTTGTAAATGTCTCCCCAATGTTTCATGTGTGCATGAAGCTATCAAGTAGGTCTGAAACAATAACATATCCCGCACCTCCAATTACTAATGAAAGGGTTAACCGGCCTCCAGGCACAAGCTCGGGAATATTTGGGGATGAAGAAGAACCCGAGTATCTATCAGACCAAGACATTGCAGCAGGAAGAACACCAAACAACACCAGAACTACACAAAACCAGCCATTGTTAGCATCTACACACGCACGAAAGCAAATAAACGAACACCCTTTATCCAATCGGCCCGACCCCTCCATTGCTACCTTTAGTAATAATGCTACTAACTTAGGAGACACCCACACAATTATTTTTATAGAAAAATCAAAGTTCAAGCCGCTCAATCTCCTGGCTAAAAGCTCGAATCAAGTCCAACTTAAACCACCTCGAGCCCTAGCCTAGGCTTCACTTATCGAGCTCAAGCTAGCTAGCGAGAGCCTAATAGATCCTATTATTTATAAACTTATTTATTTAATATATATAATAATTTTCATTATATCTAAAATTATGATAAAAATAATTAAAATAATATATATTAAGTTATGAATACAATTTTTACTTATAAAAATATTTTACAAATAACTATATAATCAATGAGCCGAGTTTGAGCTTTAAAAATAAATGTGGAACCAAGCGAAGCTCGATCTCTGCTTGGCTCATTTAAACCCATAGTCAGCAGAAACTAAATAAATGATTATGATTTGAATGCAATTCTCATTACTCTTTGTTGAAAGGTGCTTTTGGATATTTAACATAGAGACAACATTTTACATCAACAATGTGCAATGTCCACAAAATTCTTCTTGTAAGGCAAGATTGGTAAATGGCTACCATAAGTGGCTTTTTACATGGTCTTATTGGTTAGTGTGGTATTGGTGGGGTCCGTGAGTTTCTGATGGTGGGTTCTCACAGCTATAAATGATCAATGATGAGATCCCCAAACTAAAGGAGTTTGGGGTGTTTGTTCAGTTCAGACGGAATGTATATATGTGTGAACCCTCGGGTGGGCAAAAGTGAAATTGAACTAATTTTGACGTTATTTTACTAATCTCGTGAAAATAACGTTAAAAGTGGCGGAAGGTTAATCAGGCATCATGTGGTGGCGTTGATAGCCGAAAGACAAGGGTACATGCACCAATCGGTCGGTGTCCCGTGGTTGACTGTTATGTGTCTTATGTCCAAGGCTTGATGCAAAACTACTACCGAGCCGGGGGTCTCACCGGAAGCAGCCTCTCTATCCCTATGGGGTAGAGGTAAGATTGTCTACATCTTACCCTTCTCAGACCCTACCATAGCTTTGCTATTGGTGGGATATACCGAGTACGATGATGATAATGATAATGATGCTCAGTTCAGACGAAGCAGGTTTTGTTTGGAGACTAGAACTATAGTTTATGGTAGAATTGATTTATTGTGTTTAATTTGGAAATGTTTAGTTGTATTACACAGTCAGCCATTTGTACAAATTACTTGTGTATTGAGTTTGTTTATTATAAGCAATAGATGATATAATGTGTTTTCATTATAGTAATGTTAGGTCCTTTGAGTGATGTGGCCCATCGAGTTCAGGTAGGATGGTGTAGATGGAAAGCAGCCACAGGTATATTGTGCGACAAGAGCTTCCCAACTAAACTAAAGGGAAAATTTTATAGGGTTGCGATTAGACCTGCAATGTTATATGGAACGGATTGCTGGGCCATCAAGAAGGCACAAGTGCGGAAGATGGAGGTAGCAGAAATGAGAATGCTACGTTGGATGTGTGGGCACACAAGGATAGACCGGATAAGAAACGTTGTGTTTCGAGAGAGATTAGGGGTGGCGAACATAGCAGGCAAGATAAGAGAGTGGAGATTGAGATGATTTAGACATGTGAAGAGAAGACAGCCGACGAATCCTGTTAGATCCGTAGAAAACATTACTATAGAAGGGAGGAGGGGTAGAGGACGACCTAAATTGACGTGGGATGAGAGGATTAAGCATGATTTGATAGACTTAAACCTTTCCGATGACATGGTTAAGGATAGGAATTCAGAGAGAAGTAGAATTAAAGTTAAGGATTTTTAGGAACAAAGGAATTCCTTAGGGGTTCCTTAAAGCTTCTATTTACCTTATTTTGGCCACATATATAGTATTAGTATTAGTATTAGTATTATTCTTCCCATATATATAGTATTAGTATATTCTTTCCATTTATTATTATTATTATTATTATTATTATTATTATTATTACTGTTGAACTTTGATTTCTTTTGTATTGCTTCATACATATGTTTTTTAGAGCTGAGGGTCTCTCTGGAAGCCACCTCTCTATCCCTTTGGATAGAGGTACGGTGTGCCTACATCCCACCCTCCCCAGACCCTACCTATAGCTTGGTTGTTGGTGGGACTTCACTGAGTATGATTGATTGATTGATTGATTTAGGTCCTTTGTTATAACGAATTAGTTACCATACATTATCATCTCAAACCTATTACTGTAGTTTTCGAATGCAAAACAGATATGATTTGCTGCAAATTTTAGCACTTGTAGTATTCTATATGTATTGCATTTGATTAAAGATTAAAGAAATTGGTAACTTTTGCTAGAATAAGTTAAACTAAAGACATCTACATGTTTTTGATAGAAGTTAATTAGTGATGAATTCAGTGCAGGTGAATGATTGTTTCTACCTATTATAACATAAAGTGTGTGATTGAAAGCATATTACATGATATTACTTTTATTTGGCTGATATCATCAGGATCTTATTTGAAGTCTGTGAGGCCTTTTTATTGCACAGATTATGTTCTGTTCGTGATCTTGATAGGTCAAGAGTGGTTTTTGATATAAGATATCCACCTACTATCAAACGGCTGCATGGAGATCAAGGACATTGTTGTGAGTAAGACCATGAAAAACATGTGGAAATCTGACATCTCAACATCAACCAAGTAAAAGGGAATGGGGAAAGAGTACAAAATCTCGTGAAAGTATTTAATCAAAGTTGAGCAATTGATTTTATGGTACCAAAAATGGGTCAAAATTTTGGCATCATTTTGGAGATTGTTAAATCAAGTTTCTGTCACTGTTTTTCGCATGATTGTTTTGGCTCCGTAACGGTTAAAAACTTTGGCACTTTTATTTGATTTTGATGATTGCCATTCGTACTTTTATCTTTCTTACTTCAAAGCTTGTCATGAAGAAAAGTAGATTATACATGAAAGAAAATAATGAAAAAACTCAGAAAAGGGGAAGAAAAAAAGCTAGTTAAAAATGGTTAAATATGAAAATTTGAGAAAATTTAAAGTTTTAGTAAAAAAATAAGGGTAAAATAGTCATTCTGGAATCTATTTTTAATAAATAAATTAAAATGGGTAATTTGATATTTTTTTAGTTAATGCAATTTTGGTTTTGGGTTGGGTAAATATGCAATTAATGAAGTTTACAAGGGGATCGATGCAATTGTCTCATTTAAAAAATAACCGAAGTAGGATCTGAAGCATAACTGATAATAAACATACCTCCATAAGTTCCAGCAAAATCCAGTGCTTTGAAAAAGATATCAGGGTCTAACAATGACAGTATTAATGGTGGAAACAATGTCAGAAGGTAAGGCAACGGTCTATTTCTGTCAGATGGCAATTTCAACACTGCAACGACATAAACATATACATGAATAATTTAAATTAAAGAATTAGATAATACGATTATTATAAATTATTACATAGGCAAGAAGTAACTCACAGTCGGATAGGAAGTCAGAGAGGCCCAAAACAAATCCAATATAAGAAGTTGCAATCGCAAGGAGTGAAAACGCCCCAACAATAGGCTGCACACAACATCATTTTTATTATTTGATAAATATAATAATAAATAATGTGAAAACAAATACTGACCCCAACAACTCCATTAGTAGCTTGCAAAGCCTGCAGTGGGTCAGCAATCTTATCTGTGCCTGTTGTTTCAATCGTTCCAAGAATGACAGCATTCCAAATAAGAAAGAGACCGAGGGGAATTGCAGTGCCTAGAATAATCGAATTTCTGCAAGTAAATATTCATATAAATATACAGAAATATAAATTTATTTGAATTTGATATATCATGTCATGTGTCATTGCGTCACCTTATTTTTGGCAGGTCTCCTTCCAGATTTGTACAAATAACAGGCACTACATTCTAAAGTGAGCAAATTACTTAAAATAAATTATTATTATGATATATGTTATTATGTATTGAAATTGTTACCTGATAAACGAAAGAGAGTGCTATTATCGGTATACTAGCGGGAATAGCTTGCAAGTTAGCTTTCAAAAGAGCATCCCAGTGCAAATCCCCACCCACAGCCGCCTATAAAAATATAATTAATATGCATACTATTAACAATATCAAAGAATGATGCTAATTAGTGGAACAAATCTTGACATTAAGCGTTTATTCAGACCTTAATTTCATTCGTATGCTGTGAATTTTAATTTAATTCTTCTTAATATGTGCTTCAGCTTTAAGTCACCAACACACTTAAATAATTGCCAAAATATTTGGCGTAAGTAAATGGAATATGTTCTGCATAGTCTTTCTATATACATTTTTGCTTAAAACTCTTGCAAAATAATCAGCAAGAAGTTGAGAACAAAATCAACGAATTATGAAAAAAGTAATCATGAGCTTGTAGAACTCTCATTAGTGGAATTAGCAAAAATATATTAGTTCATAAGTTATGACAATTACCACTAACGCTGCAAAAGAAATTATGATGCCCGCCACTAGAACTCCATTGACTACATCAATAAGCTGCTGGCTACATCGAATATATTAACAGTTCAGTCACTAGCATATTTTATAAATATTGCACTAAATGTAACTGTAATAACAACAGCTACTAATTTATAAAGATGCCAGAATTCGCTTTCACAAAATATACACAAAAAACCAAGTGCATTAGGATTTCTGATATTTACTAACGGTTAATATAAAACTTGAAATAAATAATAACAGAAAGAAGACCTTCCAAAGTAGCAAATGCCGCCCAGTAGAAGTGAAAACAGGGATGCACATTCCCATCTGCAATCATAACCGTAGTGTCAATATTATGAGAACTTATTTTGGAAAATCATGTTAATGTTTACTTCATGTCTCTTCTAAATAGAAAGTAAACAGCATGATACATTCATAATGACCCATTTACCCCTATTGTCACAATTGTCAATATTATGAGAACTTATTTTATTTGACACTATTAAGCCTAGAATGCTCACATTTGCATTGACCATTTAGCCCTCTTGTAATTAACATACACACTCATAATGACTCATTTAGACCTTATATAACATTCTTTCAATCGAGCATATATGCAATATCTTTTACCATCTCTAACACAATTTAATTCATTATTAATATAAATTAATTATTTTGTTAGCTAGGATGCTATTTGATTCAAGTTACTAGCACAAATGAGTACTTTTTAATATTAAGGATTCAAGTGAACATATAAATACCTACATGTTGACAATAACTGTACTAACATATATTATGCATGAAAAGTTGGTCTGTTATAAGATTAAGAATCTCATTTTAAAGCATGAAATTTAGATGCTTGGAATTTGGTTACAAGAACATAAATCATACACTGGGATGCCAAGGATATTTGTCAAGATGTCTGATGAACGAGCCACATAGGCAACAAGAAGGGCGTAATGTATAAAAATATATGACCAGCTGCAATAACAGAGTGGGAATGCTATTGTTATAATAATGGTAATAGTAATAATAATAATAATACTAATAATAACAACAACAACAACAACAACAATAATCATAACAATATACTTCATCAGGTAATAAGAAAGCATGATATTTGATCATCTTACCAAGCAATCTGAACTCCAACTGTCCCAAGAGTTCTTGTAGCCATTGATACCTGAGCAATGGGCATGAAATGTTAAAATGAAATATAGTTTTTATTCTGTCACCTAATAATTTATCGTTGCTTGTGTGTTATTGCTAAATAAAGTATTAGGGCAATATCATATATTATGCAAAATTACATATTTCCCCATATCATGCTTGAAGAGCATTATATATTTATTATGTGTTGAAAACTTGTGTTTTGAATGATGCCTATGAAGAATGAATTAGGTCAAACGTAAAAACTGTTGTAATTACCAATGATACTCCACCGGAGCCCAGTTCGGACATTGTCTTTACATTAACTTCAGCTATTAGTAAACCAGTCACAACCTGCATGATACCGATTTTTGTAATGTTGTATAATACACATATATTCAGGAGCCAAAAACAAGTACATCTATTGAGAAGGCAGAAAAGGTAATTAAACACCATATAAATCCAACAAAGAATGCAAGTGAGTGCAGCGGCCAAAAACCCAGCATCCTGAGTAACTGCAGGAATAGCAAGAATTCCTGCACCAACCTGTTTACACAATTTACATCCGTCGTCATAAAAATATAACTTTTCGGTCACAAACAAACAAAAGACATGCCTAAAATCAAGTGCATCATATGAAATCAGCAATCCTGTATATATGTTGATATTAACAAACTAAAAGCTTGTTAAGTATGTTGGCTAGTTACCGACCCTGGGCCACAGGTAAGTTGGGATACAGATCCTTCCAGTTTGCCAATTCGATCCCATGGGGTATTGTGCTTTTGTTGGTGGTTTTGTGAGTTGAAGATTATCAAGTTATTTTACTAATATCGTGAAAATAACGTTAAAATTGGCGGAAGGTTAATCAGGCATCATGTGGTGGCGTTGATAGCCGAAAGACAAGGGTACATGCACCAATCGGTCGGTGTCCCGATGGTTGAGTGTTATGTGTCTTATGTCCAAGGCTTGATGCAAAACTACTATCGAGCCGGGGGTCTCACCGGAAGCAGCCTCTCTATCCCTATGGGGTAGAGGTAAGGCTGTCTACATCTTATCTCCTCAGACCCTACCATAGCTTTGCTATTGGTGGGATATACTGAGTACGATGATGATGATGATGATGATGATGATGATGAAGATTATCAAGTTAAGGTAATCTATGTTTTTGGGTATGAAAAGTAATAGCAGCCTATCTAATACAAATTATGTAAGTAAGTAGGTAGGAAAAGAGTGAGTGAGAGAGAGATTACTACTTACAGTGGTTCCAGCAACGAGAAGGACCGAACCGGTGACGCTTCCTGGAGAGAGAGAGCACAACAATCAATCAATAAATCTGTAAGTAAGTAAGTAAGTATAATTTGAACATGAATATGAGACTTACAGAAGCAGCAACAATATTAAGTTAAATAATAATAATACCAGGTTGTCTTTGAAGAGTAGCTGGATTGAGGTTAGAAAAGAGGCGCCTGTCAAACTCCAATTGAGATTGTTGATTTAATTCGAGTGGAGTCTGCTGCTGGCGTCTGGAAGAAGAGAAGCATTTGGAGCTGAGTAAACGTAATTGTGGATTGGTGTAATGAGGAAGATGAAGAGGCGGTGGAACTTCACGACGGAGATAATGCTGATGATTGGAAAAAGAAGAAGAAAGTGAAAACCCACCTCCTAATGTCACCACCACCATCTCTCTCTCTTTCACTTCTCTTCTTCCCTGCAGCGGGAAGATATTTTCTAATGATTTTTATTTTAATTAAACCACACCCATGACATAAAATAATTCTCAACCCGTTATTCATCTTAATTACACTAAAAAACACTACATTTCTCTCTCCTGTTCAATTAAATAATATATTTTATACCTTTATCATTACATTACAATCCGTTTCCACAAACATTATCAGTAGTTCTCATTTTAAACTGATTAGTTACTACTAATAATTCATTTGGTCCATGTTCATATTAGGATTTATGTTTTTTCTCCAACCAAACCCTTACAAGAATGGTAGTTCACAGCTTATCATAAAGTTTAATGCTTGATGTCTCTTTTAAAGTTTATTAACCAAGGCCTCAAAAGACTAGCAATTTATCGGCTTATCGACAAGCTCAGCACCTGGGGTATCTTTTAAGAGTATTATAACATTTCTCATCAAGTGATAATTACAACATAATCTTTTCATATTATAAAACCGATCACATGTTTAACTAATATAATTAAACTTCAATTAAAATTCATTATAAACCAAGATGATATTATGAAAGTTTAGCCAGTAGTAAACATAATGATATACATCAACGTAATAGATACAAACATGATCAAATTAGAACAATCTAACCAATTTGGATGAATAATCTTTGATGTTAATGACTTCTTCCAAGAGCTTAATCTCCTTGATCTTCAAAGGTTGGATGGATGAGATAAGTCCCCTATTAATAGTGGTGAAAGAAGATGGTTGAAGAGGATTTAATGTTATTTAAGGTGTAGATGGGTATGTATTCAATGAAGAATTGCATGGTATATATAGGCTGAGCTGGGCACTCAATACAGTTGTGGTAAGTTAGGCACGGGCGTGGTTATTACTTTGTCTTGTTGTAAATAATGCTCGTTGTCAGATGGTACAGCAGGAGAGTGAACACGACCGTGGTGAGCTTGGAGGAGTCATATTTTTTGTCTTTTCTCGTGTACTATCAACATGTGCGTGTTTAGGGTAAACATGGCCATTGAGGTTTAGAATCTTCTATTTTGTTTTTTCCTCTTGTTATTGTCAACATGTGGTGTGTTGAGGTTAACATGACCATGTTGTGACTTCTTGAATTTTGTATTTTCTTCGTATGTTCTTGACATGGTAATGCCTTGATTCACCATGGGGTGTGTTGAGTCAGTTTTTCACAGTTTTTCTTCGTTTATCAGCTCACTTTATTCTTTAAGGCGTTATTTACCTAGAAATAGAAATTATAATAATTAGTGGTTATTTATTCTAATATAATTGTTGAAATTATACCGTTTTGGAGACATTTAGTGCTGAAAAGATGTATAAGTCTATATACATCAGTAGCCCCATCACATCGTCACGTCATCTTTTTTATTATTTTCTTTCTATAATTAAATTAAACAAATAAATAATCATTAAATAAAATACATTAAAATAAAAAAAACAAGTATTAAAATACAAAAATACAAAAAAAAAACACGAAAACTAAAAACTAATTTCGTAGGTTAATACATTTCCCGTATTTTTGTAATCTTTCTGCATCCAATTCTTCAGTCGTTTCGATTTACCCCTTCGAGATGAGGTAATTGATGTCTCGTTGTGTTTGTCGCAATCCATATGTATCAGCAAACCGTTCATTGGCTTCAGTTCTAGCATGGAGGGTAGCGAAACGGTCCATGTATTGGGTTTCGGACGACCGAACATATCGTTTAGTCAGTCCAATTCTTCGCGGGTCCCCTAATCGGCTCGTGTCGATGACGTGCCCCCCCACATTTTTCCCTTGTTTACTTCATCTCCTGTGGGGTCAGGGCAAGTATTGTACGTCGCCTTCCCCTAAATTAACTCGTCTTCGTCAACGAGGTGGAAGTTATGAGTATCGAAGGGTGTTGCAGGTGTGCTCGGATTTGTCGAAACGAGATGATGCGCGGGATCGTCGAGCAATCAGAATAGTGGGTTCTCCTTTCCAATTCGAGCATTCCCGAAGTCTTTTCCAATAACTTAATTACTTAAATGCCTTCCATTGCCCTTGAGTTCGATTGTCTGCTAACGCTCGAGATTGGATATCGGCGTCGTTTTTGTTGTTGCTCCAGTCGGTTTGCTTCACTCAGTTGTATATCCCACTATATTTTTGGGAAGCGCTGTTTATGACCTTCCAATGGGTTTGAATCCTTTCTTTACCCCAGTAATCATCCGGTTTTCCCGAGATCTCGACCCAAGCTTCAAAAATTTTCCACCAAAATATTCTGATGGATTGATAGATTGCTTACATTTATTTTTACATTAAATATTAATTTTAAATTTAAATAAATACTTAATATTAATAACTTACAAGCTTTGGGATCCTCCGAAGTGACGATCTAAGCTCGTGTGAGAGCTAGTTCCCCCTTCGCATGTCACGCCCCGACCAAAGACGGCGGAACATGCCGAGGTGTAACGATTGCCCATAAGCGCATGACACTATTTAAAGCGACAATATTTAACAACTCATTTCATTTCACAACATCGAAAATGTCACATAACCAAATATTCATAAGTCAAATACAACAAAATATAGCAAATCAAATATTGTTCATTTTTGCTAATATCCTAACGGTATTTGTGACGTTTTCTTCACCGAACTCCATAATCAACCTAGATGCAAACCTGTAACATTTCATAAAATAAAGTTTATAAACACAAAGGTTGGTGAGAAATTCATAGTTTTTGAACAATATGTATATAATAAGAAATGCCACAATCTTGTATACGAAACCACAAATAAATAACAATAATTTGGATACTATGAGGTCGCTAATAAGAATACATTAGCGGCACCGTCTATAAGAGAATACCAAATAGATTCGGATCGCATGAAGTCGTTAATAAGAATACATTAACGGCACCGTGCTATAAGAGAATACCAAATAGTTCATGGATTTATGAATCAACATTTCAATAGCGGTAAACACATAAGCATATAATCATGTAAGCATAGAACACCAAATCGAGCATTTATTTAAGTAAATTATACAATAACGTTTGTGGTTTAAGACTCAAGTATAAAGCATTTGATTTGAATAAGTATGAAATGTCACCCCAAAACGGAAGATAGAAAACGGGGTATGAAGTTACTCACGTTCAAGTAATAAACTTGAAAGTTTGATTATTTGGAAATTTGCCGGCACGACGAGTTAACGTATAAAGCCTAAAATAAAAGAAGTCTTGGATTTAGAATGGTTGCCTTGGAGATCTTTAAATAAAATAATTGTTGCAAAAAAGTAAACAATTTAAAGTTTGAGGTTTAAAATGTAACTATTTAGGAATTTATAATAATAACCCTTTAAAAATGTAAGTTTGCTTAAAATCTGGTTAAAGTATCTAACCTCAATATTTACTTAACCAAAGTTAAGTAATAAGGTGGGAAAAATGCTAAAATGCAAGTTCCATTGGGACAAAGATACTAAAACGGGTTATTAACGAGTGTTCGGGTTGTCGGTTCGGGTCTTGACGAATGGTCAAACCCAAAGTCAACTTTCCAAAATATTAATTATTATGAGATAACTCATTAAAACATAATAACACTTAACCAAGTATGTAGATCTATTGTTTTAGAACTAACAACGTACGTTAAGCGAGTGTTCGGTTTTGTCGGTCCAACTATGTTATGAGACCAAGTTGGATCCAACATTTCCAAGTACTTAATAAAATGATTAAAATCAGTTTGTAAACTATTTTTAAAGAAATATACAAATCTTGATAGCTAAAAACACACTTGTGTGTCTTAAGCAAGTAAAATCGGATCGGTTCGGTTTCCATCTCACAACAAGTTCATAGATGGATTCTACATACCCATATATCATAGATCTTGTATAAAATGTACAAATGAAATTATTTAAGTTCTACAACTAAAAAGTTCAACAACAAGTCTTTTTAACAAAAGGGTCGGTTTGGTTCGGCTTCCATCTCACAATGAGTTCATAGATGGATTCCACATACCCAAGACTTGTAAATGTGACTAACAAACTAAAATGAGCAGAAGTTAGGCATAATTAATATGTATAAATAAGTTGTGTGTGTGTATATATATATATATCAAGAATACAAAGTCCTCCTTGAAGCCTTGCCTTATGACGTTCGAAACTTAACCAACCGGAGTCGGTGAAGTAACTAACAAAGGAAACAAGGAGTGTGTATTATATATATGTTGTACCATCATAAACAAGTATTAATAAGACTACATAAGCTAAAAATAATGAAAGATGAAACTTGGTTTGATATTTGGAAGTCAAACCTTCAAGAATACATAAATAAAACAACCTTGGATCTATGGAGGTTTGAGAGAGTTTTTGGAGATGTAGCAAGAGTAAAATGAAGAAGATGAGTGTGTATATATAAGGAAGGAGTGAAGGGTTGGGTATAAAGATTCTTTTATGGTTTGCATAAAAATGGGTATGTTTAAATGGTCAAACAATGCATAATATAAAAATCCAATATTTTATATATTTTATATATTTTAAATGACAAGATCCAATATTTTATATATTTGAAATGTTCGGGTTACAAACAGATCGGGTTTACATAACAAAAGTGACCCGAAATTGACGAATGTCACAGTATTCCCTACTTTAGGAAATTTCGTCCCGAAATTAAGTTGATGACGATGATGCAAACAAATGTGGATACTTCTCTTTCATTGTGTCTTCTCGTTCCCAAGTAAATTCCGCGCTACGCCGTGATTCCCATCGAACTTTGACTAACCGAATACGACTACGCTTGGTTTTCTACTCGTTCCGATCAATGATCTCGACGTGTCGTTCAACCATGATCATCGACTCATCGACATGTACTTCGTCGAGAGGTATATGGAGATTACCCTTGGCTAGGCACTTTTTGAGACTCGAAACATGAAATGTCGGATGAACACCGGAAAGTTCTTCCGGTAGTTCGAGTCGATACGCTACTTTCCCAACACGCTCAAGAATTTTAAAAGGACCAACGAAACGAGGAGCTAGTTTACCCTTCTTTCCAAAACGGACTACCCCCTTCCAAGGGGATACTTTTAGAAGGACAAGATCGTCAACAGTAAATTCGATCGGTTTTCGCCGTTTTTCGGAGTAACTCTTTTGACGATTTCTAGCGGCTAGGAGATTTTTACGGATTTGATTAATGACATTGGTGGCTTCTTGGACCATTTTGGGTCCCGTGATTTGAGCTTCACCGATTTCGTTCCGAAAAATCGGGGAACGACATTTACGACCATAAAGAGCTTAAAAAGGAGCCACATCAATGCTAGAGTGGTAGCTATTATTGTAGGAGAACTCGATGAACGGGAGATGAGAATCCCAATTCCCACCGAAATCAAGAACACACGCTCGTAGCATATCCTCGAGTGTTTGGATTGTACGTTCGGATTGACCGTCCGTTTGAGGATGATAAGCGGTGCTAAGATCAAGACGTGTTCTCAAAGCTTCTTGAAGTGAACGCCAAAAATGAGAGGAAAAGCGGGCATCGCGATCGGAGATGATAGACAATGGCAAACCGTGTCGGCACACGATTTCCTGAACATAGATTTGAGCAAGCTGCTCGACAGAATACTTCTCGCGGATCGGAATGAAATGAGCAGATTTGGTTAATCGATCGATGATCACCCAAATGCTATCGTTGCCTTTTTGGGTGTTGGGTAATTTGGTGATAAAGTCCATAGCAATGTCTTCCCATTTCCAAACGGGAATCGGTGGTTGCTCGAGTAGACCAAAAGGTCTTTGATGTTCGGCTTTGACTTTCGAGAAAGTAAGACATTTAGATACAACAACGCTACGTCCTTTTTCATACCCGGCCACCAAAAGGTAGCACGAAGATAGAAGTACATCTTATCCGCACCGGGATGAATGGAATAATGCGAATTATGATCTTCGTCGAGAATACAAGTACGAAGGTCATTGCGATCGGGAACCCACAAACGATTGAGAAAGTACAAAAGGCCATTGGGTTTGGTTTTGAGTTGAAGTTCGGCTCCACATGACATTTCGTCGTACATATTACCTTCTTCGACGGAGATACGTTGAGCTTGAAAGATACGAATTTGAAGATCGGTTTGAACAATGACGCTTAGAAGCAGAACGGATTTAACGTTAACCTTTCGACTTAGGGCGTCGGCGACAACATTCACTTTACCGGGGTGGTAGTGAATCTCGCAATCGTAATCACTAAGTAATTCGGCCCATCGTCGTTGTCTCATGTTGAGATCTTTTTGGTCAAAAATGTGTTGAAGGGTTTTATGATTGGTAAAAACCACACATTTTGTTCCATAAAGGTAATGTCTCCAGATTTTGAGAGCGAACACGACGACACCAAGTTCGAGATCATGAGTCGTATAGTTCTTCTCATTGACCTTAAGTTGCCTTGATGCGTATGCGATGACTTGACCTCGTTGCATGAGAACAAAACCAAGGCCTTTATAAGAGGCATCGCAAAATACAACAAAATCGTCGTTTCCATCGGGAAGGGTTAAAATGGGAGCATTGTAAAGCATGTCCTTGAGAGTACAAAAGGCTTCCTCTTGCTTCGAACCCCAATCGAAGGGTTGTCCCTTACGGGTGAGAGAGGTAAGAGGCAAAGAGATCTTAAAAGTTTCGAATGAAACGCCGATAATATCCGGCCAAACCAAGGAAGGATCGAATTTCCGTGGGAGTCGTTGGAGTTTTCCAATCCTTAACGGCCTCAATTTTAGCGGGATCAACATGAATACCTTTGTCGTTTACGATGTGTCCTAAAAATTGAACTTACTCGAGCCAAAATTCAAATTTGGAGAATTTGGCATAGAGTTGTTTGTTTCTAAGGAGCTCGAGAATGGACGCAAATGATGTTCATGTTCTGCTTTGGATTTAGAAAAGATGAGAATGTCATAAATAAAGGCAATAACGAATTTATCAAGGAATGGTTTACACACGCGGTTCATGAGGTCCATAAATACCGCGGGTGCATTTGTTAACCCAAAGGGCATAACCAAAAATTCAAAATGTCCATATCGAGTACGGAAAGCAGTTTTTGGAATGTCTTCTTCGCGAACCCGCAATTAATGATAACCCGATCGAAGATCAATTTTGGAGAAACAAGTTGCGCCTTGAAGTTGGTCGAATAGTTCGTCGATACGTGGCAATGGATAACGATTTTTAATAGTAAGCTTGTTGAGTTCACGATAATAAATGCACATATGAAACGAACCATCCTTCTTTTTCACGAAGAGAACGAGAGCGCCCTAAGGAGAAGAGCTTTGACGGATGAAGCCTTTATCGGAAAGTTCTTCGAGTTGGTTTGGTAGTAATAGAATTGATGGAGAATTTATGCTTAGAAAGGATGAAAGAACAATCGCGGACGACGGAATTGATGGTAATAGAATTTCCATTGGCGACTTCAACTGAGAATGGTTGGGGAAGCTTAGTTCGGGGCATATCAAGTTTCGACTCAAATTTCAAAGAAATAAAACTTCTATCGGCACCGGTATCAAATAAAATAGAAGCCATATGATAGTTCACCAAAAACATACCGTTCACAACATCGTTTTCCACTTGAGCTTGATTTGCATTCATCATAAAAGCTCACCCTTGGTTGCCATGGTTGACTTGTGGAGCTTGTGGTGGAGGTGGAGGTGGTTCTTGGATTGCTTGGATGGGTTGGATGAGTGGTGCATTGAGTTGGGGAATTTGGGGTTGGTAGGTTTGAACTTGGTAAGCTTGGGTTTGGTAGTAAGGTACGGTCATGGTTTGGTTAGCAAAGGTCCGCTAGGGCAATTGTTGCGGAAATGGTTTGGATCTCCACAATTGTAACAAGCTCGGGGTGGTTGGGGTTGGTTTGGTGGGTAGGGTGCATATCGGTTTTGGGGGTTTTGAGGAGTGGTTCTCGGTTGGTTTGGTGAGTTAGGTTGGGTTTGTTGTGCGGATCGGCATGAGGTGTTGAGATGACCATAACGGTTACAAATAGTGCATTGGCGACATGGTAAGTATGAAGGGTGGTGGTGTTGACAATTGTTACATAATGGGAAGGTACCGGTATAGGGCCTTCGGTTTTGTTGAGAAGTTTGGGTTTGTTGTTAAAGTTGGGTAACGGCAAAGTTTCGGTAGTTGTTTTTGGGTTTCTTGTTGTTGTTGTTGTTGTTATTGTTGTGTAGGGAGGAGTTTGAGTAGTTTATAGCTTGTGGTGCGGGTTCAACCTTGGCTTGGGGAGCGGGCTCGGCTTTGGCTTTCTTACTTGGTTTCTTGAGGGTTAGGGTACCCTCCTTCACATGATTTTCCGATAGCGCACAAGCAAATGTGATGTCTTCCTCAAGGTTCACGGGTTTGCTACTCATGAGTGAGTCCCGGATTTTCATTGGTAGACCCCTAATGTATTTGTCAAGTTGACGTTCGGCTGGAACCAAGTGAGGTACAATAACGCTTAGCTCGTGGAAACGGAGTGAGTAAGCGGCGTTATCACCACTTTCTTGTTTTAGGTTCCAAAATTCTTCCTCAAGCTTTTGGAGCTCGTGTTTGGGACATAATTTCTTCTTCATAAGCGCCTTGAGCTCGACCCATGGAAGAGACATGGCCACATCCGTACCTTGGATATGCATAACACTACCCCACCATGTTAGGGCGGTTCCCCTAAACATGCTTGAAGCGAAGTTTGTCTTTTTCGCTTCGGGGCATTCGATGTGTAAAAACACATTCTCCACAGATTCTAACCATTGCAACAAGGTAGCCACACAGTTGGTTCCAAAGAATTCGGACGGGTTGGCACTAGTAAATTGTTTAAGCAGGTAGGATGCGGGTTTGGGTTCAATCGGTGCAACAACAGGTGCGGGTTGGTTTGCTTGTATTTGGGTCATAAGTTCGGGAATCACAACGGCCATTTGCTTGGCGATGATGGCGGCCATGCGTCGGGTGGAGTTCTTGCGCGGTTGGCGTCTTAGCGGAGGCATGCTAAAAATTTATAAAGAAAATGAGATAAGTTTTGGGTAAAAGGAAATGAATATAAAGGTGTATAAAATAAAATAAGATTTCGATTTTTGATTTGTGAATCCTAGAGTTAGTATGGAGAAGATGTTAGTGTTAGATAAAATATAAAACTTTGTTTATAAATAACAAAACCGTAAATGATTTTGAGATGGTTAAATCTTGAAAATTTGAGATTTTGAGATTTATAGAGTCGGAAAAAACCGTGCATGAAATCACCATGACTCGATATTCCAACACTAAATTTTTTTTTTATAAAACACCACGTTAGAGTCTAAACATGTGCACGTAACCACCGCGACTTTTTCATGTGTTAGACTCAAATAACAATGATAACACAATAAATCGAGATACAACGTCATGCCAAAACACTAGTCCACGAAATCACCGTAGTCCTATTGTTTTAACACCAAAAATTAGGATGGCGACCGGAACGCTCGCATTCGACTACTTAAAGAATTGACATTTATAACACGGTTTATGGCCTAGAAAAATGAGCACTATAACTCAACCATCCTAGGTAAGTAAATCACATTCGATCCTTGGAATCTTTTTGTCAAATGGTCATTTTATAGTGTCTCGACTTCTATGATGGCTACAAACTCGATATAAACGCAACCTTTAAGGGATTTGAAACAACGGGATCCAAGTTAATCTTGTAATCCATAAAACACAATGAAAATCTACTTTTTGCGTTTTAAGGTAAGGATACCTTGGAAATACTAAGAAAGTGTGTGTATGTGAACATTTAGGATATTGGTGAATTTTAAACAAGTTTATAAATAAACATGCGATACGAACAATAAAATAGAGTAAACACGTATGAACACACGTATAGGACCCTAAGCATAACAATTCTAGGTCGTTACGTCTAACCACCTATCCTAATTGTCTAGGCTCTAATACCAATCTGTCACACCCCGACCAAAGATGGCGGAACATGCCGAGATGTAACGATTGCCCATAAGCGCATATCACTATTTAAAGCGACAATATTTAACAACTCATTTCATTTCACAACATCGAAAATGTCACATAACCAAATATTCATAAGTCAAATACAACAAATATAGCAAAATATAGCAAATCAAATATTATTCATTTTTGCTAATATCCTAACGGTATTTGTGACGTTTTCATCACCGAACTCCATAATCAACCTAGATGCAAACCTGTAACATTTCATAAAATATAGTTTATCAACACAAAGGTTGGTGAGAAATTCATAGTTTTTGAACAATATGTATATAATAAGAAACGCCACAATCTTGTATACGAAACCACAAATAAATAACAATAATTTGGATAATATGAGGTCGCTAATAAGAATACATTAGCGGCACCGTCTATAAGAGAATACCAAATAGATTCGGATCGCATGAAGTCGTTAATAAGAATACATTAACGGCACCGTGCTATAAGAGAATACCAAATAGTTCATGGATTTATGAATCAACATTTCAATAGCGGTAAACACATAAGCATATAATCATGTAAGCATAGAACACCAAATCGAGCATTTATTTAAGTAAAGTATACAATAACGTTTGTGGTTTAAGACTCAAGTATAAAGCATTTGATTTGAATAAGTATGAAATGTCACCCCAAAACGGAAGATAGAAAACGGGGTATGAAGTTACTCACGTTCAAGTAATAAACTTGAAAGTTTGATTATTTGGAAATTTTCCGGAACGACGAGTTAACGTATAAAGCCTAAAATAAAAGAAGTCTTGGATTTAGAAAGGTTGCCTTGGAGATCTTTAAATAAAATAATTGTTGCAAAAAAGTAAACAATTTAACGTTTGAGGTTTAAAATGTAACTATTTAGGAATTTATAATAATAACCCTTTAAAAATGTAAGTTTGCTTAAAATCTGGTTAAAGTATCTAACCTCAATATTTACTTAACCAAAGTTAAGTAATAAGGTGGGAAAAATGCTAAAATGCAAGTTCCATTGGGACAAAGATACTAAAACGGGTTTTTAACGAGTGTTCGGGTTGTCGGTTCGGGTCTTGACAAATGGTCAAACCCAAAGTCAACTTTCCAAAATATTAATTATTATGAGATAACTCATTAAAACATAATAACACTTAACCAAGTATGTAGATCTATTGTTTTAGAACTAACAACGTACGTTAAGCGAGTGTTCGGTTTTGTCGGTCCAACTATGTTATGAGACCAAGTTGGATCCAACATTTCCAAGTACTTAATAAAATGATTAAAATCAGTTTGTAAACTATTTTTAAAGAAATATACAAATCTTGATAGCTAAAAACACACTTGTGTGTCTTAAGCAAGTAAAATCGGATCGGTTCGGTTTCCATCTCACAACAAGTTCATAGATGGATTCTACATACCCATATATCATAGATCTTGTATAAAATGTACAAATGAAAATATTTAAGTTCTACAACTAAAAAGTTCAACAACAAGTCTTTTTAACAAAAGGGTCGGTTTGGTTCGGCTTCCATCTCACAATGAGTTCATAGATGGATTCCACATACCCAAGACTTGTAAATGTGACTAACAAACTAAAATGAGCAGAAGTTAGGCATAATTAATATGTATAAATAAGTTGTGTGTGTGTATATATATATCAAGAATACAAAGTCCTCCTTGAAGCCTTGCCTTATGACGTTCGAAACTTAACCAACCGGAGTCGGTGAAGTAACTAACAAAGGAAACAAGGAGTGTGTATTATATATATGTTGTACCATCATAAACAAGTATTAATAAGACTACATAAGCTAAAAATAATGAAAGATGAAACTTGGTTTGACATTTGGAAGTCAAACCTTCAAGAATACATAAATAAAACAACCTTGGATCTATGGAGGTTTGAGAGAGTTTTTGGAGATGTAGCAAGAGTAAAATGAAGAAGATGAGTGTGTATATATAGGGAAGGAGTGAAGGGTTGGGTATAAAGATTCTTTTATGGTTTGCATAAAAATGGGTATGTTTAAATGGTCAAACAATGCATAATATAAAAATCCAATATTTTATATATTTTATATATTTTAAATGACAAGATCCAATATTTTATATATTTGAAATGTTCGGGTTACAAACAGATCGGGTTTACATAACAAAAGTGACCCGAAATTGACGAATGTCACATCGCCGTCCACGGTATATATGCAAGTGGCTCCTCCGAGGCCTTCTTTTTGTGGTCACGGCCCCCATTTCGGGTTATACCAAATGCCCGCGCAAGTTGAGTCTCTGGCACCATCTCTGGTTAGCTAGGCTTGAACACCGGCATGGGGTTTTGGGGTTGAGCAAGTTGGCGTACATGTAGTTCGGGTTGGTAAAATGATACGTAACGCTTGGAGCGAATTGAGATTTTTTATTTTGTTGGGTGTTCGGGTCGGGAAAAGAAATGGATAGTTTAGGTTCGGTTGGTTCAGTTAGTTTCATGTGTTCGGGGAGTTGGTTTGTTGGTTGTGCGGAGGATCGTATTGCCCAAAACTAAGCCACATATAGTTTGGGTTGTTACTAGGATTAATTTTTCATAGGTATTTTGGATAAGATGTATGGTATTATTGTTTGAAAGATTGGAAATGTGAAGATGTATTTTTTTAGAAAAAGATGGTAAGTTTGGAGAAGAAGATGGTGTGTGTGTGTATATATATATATCTATATGTGAAAAAAAAAATTATTATTATTTTTTTAGTTTTGACCGTTACCAAAGGTCTTATTATTATTATTATTATTATTATTATTATTATTATATTATTATTATTATTATTTTCAACCCAAGCCTGGTAACAAATATATATCCCCCTTTAAAATCGCATAGGGGCAGTGTTCAAGCTCAAAATCGCCCAAAAAAACCCTCCTAAAAATTCCCACTACACTTTAGTCTAAGTGGTATGTGTTTAGTAAAGTTATACTTTGTAAGTGTATAAGTCATAAGCTATAAATATGTAACTTATAACTTATGACTTTATAAGTGAGCTAAAATAAGAAATTTCAAACACCCCCGACTATTGACGCAACCATTAAGGCACATTGGCCTCAAATTCTCCTCACGTAAATTAAACTCTTTTATCTATAGATAAAAATGATCTTCAAATAGAGTTAACTGCACAGTTGATCCCTAAGGCTTGCAGATACTGAATGTTTGATCCTCAGACTTTACTAATTACAAACTTGGTCCTAAGGTATAACAACTTATTACCAAGGTGATCTAGATGTATGAACTTCATCACTATAGAGGTCCTTACCTATGACATTCGTCATTTTCGGTTTAATTCATATTTGTATTTGTATGTTAAATCCGACCCGTTTTGTTGTCCGGATCCTTTAATATTAATAAAATAGTGGTTTTTATGTTACAAACTTGCTTCACACTTGTCGGATCGCGATAACACCCTTTACCGTATTTTAGAACAACCTTTTATGGCTAAAACAACTTAAAACGAACTTCAAGGATCTAACTCGGCAAAGAACCAAAGCTGGAAACCAACCCACCCCTAGGCACGCCGCGCCGCACGGCCAAGGAGGACAGGCTGGTCGCGCGTGGCGGCTAGCTACCTGCACTAGTTTTCAAATTCGTTTTTATATGATAACTTCATTCACCCCCCAACCAACCATCTTTAATGCATGTAATCCTATTGGTGAGACTTGGTGGCAACACTCTAACCTTTTTCCTATAAATACTAACACATTCTCACTCATTTTCAACTGCTATCACCTCAAACACTCTCTCAAATTAGAGTTATAAGCTTCTTTCCATTGTCCTTGGCAGTTCGACTTTTTGAAGTCAAAAAAAGCTAAACTTTGATTTGAATCCGGTTTTGGTATTTAAATCTTGTATTTTTCAGTTTTTTATTTTATAATACCTTTCTTCCTTGTTTTCCTTCTTAAAAAATGGTTGAATTAGATGTTTATGCCATTCTACGGCAAATTTACATGAAAGGGGTATTTTGGTCCATTTTAACATATTGGTTCATTTAAGCCTTTTATTTTTGTTTAAGATCTGAGTTTTAAGAGTTTATATTAGTTCTATGGTTTAGTTATGTGGCAACCAATCTTGGTCTCATACTGAGTCATGGACCGAACCGAAACCAAACTCTTGTTTAACTCTTTATTTGATTGTTTTAAAACAAGTTGTATGTAAGATTCGGGTGTTTAAGTTCTTTTATTTACTTTTTGTATTTGTTGTATGATATAGATTTTTTGGATCCAAACTTGGTCATATACCAAGTCTTGAACCAACCAAACCAAACAAACCGAACTAAACTAAACTAAACTAAACCGACTTCACTAGCTTAAAATACACTAGTTGTGTTTCGGGCCACAAAATCTCATATTTTCTTTTATGATCTTTTTATAAACTGACTATAAATGTTATCTCAAAGTATTTGGTATGTCGGGACCAACTTGATCTTATAACAAGCTTGGCCAACAAAACCGAACACCCGCTAAACACTGATGTTTGGAGTTCTTCCTCATAGCACTCCTAACTTAGTTAAGTTTATGCTTTTAATGAGTTATCTCATAATATTTATCACTTTGGAATGTCGGGTTCGGACTTGACAACTTATCAAGACCCGAACCGACTAAGCCGAACACTCGTTAAATCCCGTTTTGGTAATTATCTAACAAGGGGTCGTGCACTATTGCATTAAACCAATGCAGACTCACTTACTTAACAAAGGTTAAGTAAAACCTATGGATAAAAACACCAAGAATCGATTTTGTGATAACTTAATTCTTTTCAAAACCGTCACTTTAATTACTTAAGTTTTCACTTTAAACCCCAAAACTTTATTTATTTATTTTTACTTGTCTTTTTACTTTACTTTAAGTTTTCTCAAGACATCCTACTAACTTACAGATCTTTTAACCTAAGACTCGTACATTAAATCTTTGAGCTCGTTTTCCCGAAGCTTTCTCTTAAACAAATTCTTCGCCAAACTCACATATCCCAAGTGAGTAATCACACTCCCCCTTTTTACGCTTTTATACTTTTGGGGTGGCATGCTTACCTTATTCAAACTTATATGCTTTATGATCTCATTATTAAATCCACAATTCAACATTATGTGTTTATACGAATACTTGCTTGATCTTTTTTATGCCTCAAATTGATTACGTGCACGAGTGTTTATTTTAATGTTGTTGTGGAGCCTCAATAAGTATGATCATACGCACCCTTAAATACTTTAGCCTTGTGCTAGTAGAATATGGCCTCATTCTCCGAGTATGTTGGTTGTTTCCAATTAGAAAGGACCCTCAGTTACTTACTTTACATTTACAATGGTTGTTGCATTATTCTATTTACACATATGAATTGTGATTTTGCCTCATTATATATATACAACAAAAAATAGTGTATTTCTCACCAACATTCGTGTTGATAAATATATTTTTATGCATGCTATAGGTTTGCTTTTAGGTTGCTTATGAAGATTGAAGACTCATCACTTAGATTATACCTTTAGGATATTTTAATGAACTTTAATGTTGTTGTAATTGTTTGTATTTTATCTTGAACAAGTTGTATTTGAGTTATTGAATGAAATAAATGAGTTGAGTAAATATTGTAACTTTATTTGTGTCATTGTGTTCTTAAGCAATCCGTTGCTCCCCGGCATATTCCGCCGCCTTTGATCAGGGTATGACATTACCCGCTAAAGTCGTTAAACTTTTCAGTTAAGCCCATTACATATTTCAAAAAAAAAATTAAGAGTTACATATATAAGTAACAATAATCCACCTAAATTGTTCAGCTCCAACGGACCACGCCTACCCCATCATCATATCCACCACCTCCGACCACCTACTCCGACACCTCACCACAACCAACACCGCTCATCCAAAACCTTCAGCAGCGGTAGCATCCCGTTGACATGTATCAATTCTAGCAGCCACCCATTCCTCACAGTGTATTAGTTATAGCTTCAGCAGCCATGGTCGAGCACCATCATTTTCAAGAGTCTTTTTCATGGCTCCCTATTCATCCTTATGTTTATCATCTCTAGTAGACGAATAAATTTCAGCTAAGGAAGTATAAATTTTGAGCGACAAGTGCAGATGAATTAGGGTTCTGCTGCTGCCAATAATAACAGCGACATGTAAGGTTTCCAGTGAGTCTCGGTTTTCCAGTGAACAAGGTTTTGTGGTAAATGAAGGTGGTTCTATTGAAAGAGTGACGATGATGATTGGTGACATTATTGGGAATCTAGGGTTTTCTTAGTTCGATTAGGATTGTAATTAGAGAGGGGGGGGGGGGTGGTCTTAACAGATTTAGTATTTTATTCACTTTACTCAATTTGATGGATCTGCTGGTTAGTTTGATTGAAAATGAGATTTCAAGTTAACAAATTTTGAGTTTTGGTAGTTAACAAACGAAGGTAGTGTGGTGGTGGTGGTGGTGGTGGTGGTAGGATGAGGAGGATGGTGGTGGTGTTGAGTGGGTGGTGATGATGATGTAAGGGAAGAAGAAGGTTAGGGTTAAGGCCCACTTATATATTTATTATTATTAAGGGTACTTTAGTCATTTTACACGAACTTAACTAAAAAGTTTAATGGCGTTAACAGGTAAGTACTACTTTAGTGGCAAAATTCATATACATGGACCACCTCAGTAATAAGTTGTTAACCTTTAGGACCAAGTTTGTAATTAGTAAAAAGTCTGAGGATCCTCTTGTAAACTAAGAGCTTCAACTCGTGGTGCATTATAACCCTCTTTCAAAGGAATTAAATAATTCAAATTGTTAGTGCACGGTTTTGCGTCTAGAGTCTTTGTATTTATCGTTAACGTTTTTTTATTAATTAATGTAATAATTAGTTTATTTAATAGCTAGTTCGTTAAGTTATAGTCTAGTTCGCTAGGGGATGTTAGCGAACTATACATTAAATGTATTCCCTCCTGATTCGTTAGGGGATGTTAACGAATCAGGGGGTGTTTCGCTATGTTAATGTATGTAACGAAGGAGAGGCTGGTTCGCTAGGGGATGTTAGCGAATCAGATCACCTTCTATATATAGTGAACTTCTGTTCACAATTTTAAAAGAGGTTTTGAGAGTTAATTAACGAATTGTTGTCCAAACTCTCTCTCAAGCTTCACCTAATATTATACAGATAATATATTGATAATGGATATACATATATAACACTGAATCAATGTTAATTATGAGCTAGATCCTTAATCGTATTAATAGTATAAATACAGATCTGAGATCTGTTAGTGGTTATTGTTATTGATACGAGTTCCAACAAGTGGTATCAGAGCCAGGTTGGTGCTCATACACTTGATTTGGTTTGATATTGTTATCGTTTTTATTAATTTTTCTGTTTAAGCGTTTTTGAATCGATTTATGGTTAAATTGTTTGAATTATGAACAATTTGGACTGGATTTGGGTTGATTAAGGTATTGGTAAAGATTTGTGAGGTGGAATTGAGGTTTGAATTGGATCTGTGTGGATTGGTTTTGGATTCGGTTTAAGTCCGAAACAGGGGATAGTTTTTGGTGTAATTGAATTGGTTTAGGGTGTTAATCGGTTACGAGGTTTAGTGTACTGGATTCGGAATTAGTTTACGAGGATATTGGTAGGTCGATTGTGCGATTTGGTTGAATAACGAAGTCGTATTACGGATTTAACAATTCTGTCTGGGTTGATGTTCATAATTTTCTGGAAATTCACTTTGAATGTTTGAAGATTTGAAGATTCAAAGATGAATCTGATTCGTTATCATCTTCCTGGTGATTCGCTATATGTTTTGTCGTGATTCGTAATCAAATTTGTTACTTCGTTACCTTGTTCGTTAGCCAGTTTGTGTGAGTTATTGGTTCGTGTTATCTAGTTCGTTAATTAGATTAACTGATTCGTGTGACACGCGTCCAACTTGGGATTTGTGTCCTAACAACCTTTGCCACATGGCATAAGGTGTCAGAGTTTGTTACAAACGGTTGTAACAACCTGATTCGCTATAGTGTGATTCGCTAATCAACTGTAGCTGATTCGTTATCTTAATTCGCTAAGTATTCCTTAGTGATTCGCCACTGATTATCTTCTGATTCGTTAAACTAATTCTGTGTGATTCGTTTGGTCAATTCGTTAACTTGACTTGTGATTCGCTAAACAAGTTTCTCATTCATTAAGTTACTTCGCCACTGATCAATCTTAACTTCGTTAAGGGTTGATTCGTTAGACACTGTTTACAGTTCGCTACAACTGTTTGCAGTTCGCTACAGTTACAGTTTGTTAAATCTTAATCCTTATTCGTTAAACCTTTAATTTTTTGAAACTTTTCAAAAATGGCCGGTATGTATGCATTAGCTTCTCAAAACATGTTGATGCAACAGATGTTGCAACTTGATACCGAGATAGGTTCGCATTCTAAATGTCCAAGATTGATGAAGTTCAGTGACTTTGCCAAGTGGGAACCTCGGTTTTGTGCTCATTTGGGATCTGTTCATGCTGACTGCTCATATTGGCTTGATGAAGTTTATGTTGCACCAATGATTGGTGACGATACTATTCGGTATACTCCTAATGCTGTTTCTCAATACTCACAAGAAGAGAAGAAAGCTTTAGAAATCGAGATAAAAGCCTATTCTACTCTGACTATGGCATTACCAGAAAATATCTTTCATCAAGTTGGTAGTATCAAGAGATGTGCGTCTTTATTTCAACATCTGCGTATGAGAAGCATGGGAAACACAGCTGAGAGTAAGAAAGTGATGCTCAAGTTTCAGTTTCGAAACTTTAATCTATTGAAGGGAGAAACAGTTGAAGAGATGACTACAAGATTTAGTCATTTAATTGCTGAAATGGACAAGATGAAAATAGAAATTTCTGAAAGGGATAAAATTGACACTATTAAAAGTGTGCTTCCAAGTTCTTACTCAACATTTCTAATGGTTTTGAAAGAGAATGACTATTTTGTGAATGAAGACTTGACGGCACTTGAATTTCTACAAAAGATCAAAGCTAGAGAATACGATCTTAAGTGTCAAAAATCCTCCAAAGAAAATCAAGATCCAGCTTTCTGTGGTGGAAGTACGCCTCTTAGTTCAACGATCTCTCCAATCACTGCTTTTCTTACTCATGCTGCAAGTGAAAAAGAATCAACTATGTTTAATGATCCAAAAGTTTGTTTCTACTCTGCTGGTAATTCGGGTGGTTCTGGAAGTTCAACTAATACAAATCCATTTGCTACACCACCTAGTGTTAATATGAAGGAAGCTGAGCAAAACTTTGCTTTTCTGACGGTTTTTATGTCTTCATATGAAAACTTAGTGAGTAGTAAGATTGCCACAAGTGATTTAACAATTGAGGACAATGATCAGATAGATCCAGATGATCTAGAAATCATGGATTTAAAATGGAACATGGATATGATCGTCCATAAAGTTAAAAGATTCATGCATAGAACGGAAAAGATCTTCTAGCTTTAAACAAGAAGTTGGGTTTTGACAAATTAAAAGTAAAGTGTTATAATTGTCAAGAATTTGGGCATTTTGCAAAGGAATGTGACAAACCAAGGAAAGAATACACTGGTTCTCGTGATCAAAATCAAAATGCTTCTTCTTCACGAGGAAGTGATGCTGAAAAGAAATCATCTTCTTCTACAACACAGGCAATGTTAGCAGATGGAACTGATTGGTCACAACGGTTACTATGCAATGATGTTCAAGCAAATTTGGCTACGTTTGGGTTACATAAAGATTGTCAAGATGCAACTGGTAGTGAGATGTCTTCCGATAATGATTCTGGATCTGATTCTGACGAATCTTGCGACAACCCTTCCGAATCAATGTTTGCTGGCAAGGCCAAGATTAACGAGGTTAGTAATTCTATTTCTGCTACTTCATCTGTTAAAGCATCATGTGTTGACTGTGAATCTAACAAATCTAAGTTAGAAGCATTGAAAAATCAAAATAATAGTCTAATAAGAGAAATTGCTTCTCTTAAGGATACTTATCAACAATCTCTTGAGTCTCAAATGAGATCTCGAGAAAAGATTGAAGCATTCTCGACAAGTAACCATGATCTCAAGGCTGAGTTATCTGTGAAGATGACAATTAATGAACAAAGATTTCAAGAGATTTTGAAACATCGTTCAAAGATAACTGAGCTTGAGAATGAGGTTCTTGAGTTGAAGAACAAATAGGGGAAATTTAGAAATTCATCTTTTCTGTTGAATGAAATCATTGAAGTATCTAGAAAACAAAGGATTCCAAGAAAGGTATTGGTTTTGTTGAAATTCCACCACCTTTCCATAATGATTATAAAATTAATCCTTTTGCAAGAAAAGAAGAGGATTTGATTCAAAAAGATTCTGTGATTTCTGAAAAACCTAAATTGGTTAAACCTGAAATTGTCAAACCCCAAGTTGCTCCTCAAAAACCTCATGTGGAAAGTAAAAAGGTTTTTGTTGAAAATGTTGACAAAGTGATTATTGAAGATGTGTTTGAACCTTAGATAATACACAAGAATAAGAACATTCTTAGTTCTAATCATATTCTTTGTGAACCTCAAGAGTTTGAGGAAGCTGTGTATGGTTCATTCAAATCTCAAGTGAACAAGGAAGAAACTGTGAAAACCAAACCAGTGAGGGCAAAGAAGTCAGTTAAACCAAAGATTTCTGACGAGGACTTAATGCGTTTCATTAATCCTCCGAGTTCTAAGTCTTCATCGGCTAGAGTTTTTAAGTTAAAAGGAATGGACACGATGTTCACAGAAAAAGATATTCCAATAAGTATCATCAAACCTGAACTTATTGAGAGTGTTTTTGTCAATGAAACTTCAAAAATTCAAGAACTTGAACGTGTGTATGCTTAAACAAAAACATCAGTTCAATCTGACCCATTGACTAAGGCAAAACAACTTTTAAAACAAGCTATGAAAATTAACTTTGTGAAGTCAACTGGGACAGATACACTAAAAAGTTTTTCGAACTGTTCTAATTTAGATTTTTACTTAAAGAAAAAATCTGAATTATCTGATGAGTTTGCTAAGAGCATGACTAAAAATGTGAGTCATCATCAAACTTCTGGGTCATTCATTCCAAATACCTCGCAACAACATCGTGTAGACATGCGAAGTTGTTTCTTATGCGGTCAACAGGGTCATGTTGTGAGGAATTGTAGTCAGCAGAACTATCAGAATCTTCATCCTTTTATCAATGACAAATCTAAGCTAATTCCATTGGTCAAGGAGATCCTGAAACGACCTGTGTCGTATGCTGATTATACTCATATTTTGTTCTCTAATGTGAATCCTCGGAAGGTTCTTCATGTTAATGAGACACATGGTCAAGTGAAACCAAAATTCGTTCCAACTGAACCCATATGTCAGAACAAGAATTCAAACATTGTTCAGGCAGCTTACTTAAGACGAAAGTCTAGGAAGCCGGTAACTTATTCACAAGTGGCTGAACAACAGTTGAAATCTGTTCAAGTTAATGATCAAAGAGAAAACCAAAAGGTGCCCAAGACCGAGGCCTGGGCTGCCTTTTTGAACTAATCACTTTCATTTGTGTGTAGGGTTCATCCAAGACAATCTCTGGTGAAAACTGGATCATGGATAGCGGATGTTCTCGTCATATCACTGGGAATCTCGACCTATTAACCAACGTAAGAAATATTGAAGGGGGTTATGTAGCGTTTGCTGGGAATTCTGGGGGCATGATCACACAAGAGGGTGAAGTTTCAAATGGTCACATTACGTTTGAGAAAGTGAATTATTGCGACAAAGTTGATCAAACTTATTGAGTGTATCGCAGATTTGTGATAAAAAGTACACTACGATATTTACTGACAAAGAATGTCTTATCTTGAAACCGGGTTATGTTATTCCCGAGGACATGGTTGTCATGCGATCACCATGATCAAATGATATTTATGTCTTAAATATGAGTTCTAAGGTATCCACATCGATCGAAACATGTTTTGTCTCGAAAGCAACCGAGAAAGACTCGATTCTATGGCATCGTAAAGTGGGTCACATACATGTCAGAAAGATGAATTATTTAAAGGCAAATGACTTAGTTGAGGGTGTCTCGTTAAAGAATTTTAAGTTATCCGATCACTGCGTTGCATGCAAAAAGGGCAAGCAGAAGAAGAAGACACATCCCTATAAGTTATTGAATTCCGTTGATACTCCTCTTGAACGACTTCATATGGATTTGTTTGGTCCTGTGAATCGTGCGATTATTTCTGGGGATTGGTATTGTCTTGTAGTGACTGATGATTATTCAAGATACTCTTGGGTGTTATTTATGAGTTCGAAGGTTCAAACACCGGTTTTGGTACAAAACCTTATTACTAAGATCGAATCACTGTATAAACAAAAGGTGAGGAGAATCCGAAGTGATAATGGTACCGAATTCAAAAACACTATATTGGATTTCTTTTGTATTCAAAAGGGAATTCACCGAGAATATAGTGCACCTTATGTACCTCAACAAAACGGTGTTGCTGAATAGAAAAATAGAACTCTGATTGAAGCTGCACGCACAATGCTCGCTGATTCTAAGCTTCCTGTCCAATTTTGGATTGAAGCAGTGAACACAGCTTGTTATACGCTTAATCGAGTTCTAACTGTGAAACAACTCAAGAAGACAAGCTACGAGCTCTTAATAATAGAAAACCTAATTAAAAGTACCTGAAACCATTTGGGTGTCCGTGTACAATGTTGAAGAAGGATTCGGGTAAATTTGAAGAAAAAACTATCGAAGGGTATTTTTTGGGATATGCATCTCCAAATAAAAGGGTTTTTAATTTCACATCTGGTTGTGTTGAAGAATGGTACCATGTGGACTGTCAAAAGTACACAACTCCTCCTCAAGGGAAAGGTCTAGACTAGATGTTTGACTACGATAGTTTATTGGAGAACTTGATGTGGGCGTTCGTACACGTCATCAAGTTGCTTCGTCAAGTGATAATAACATATTGTGTGCTTACACTAACTTACATTCTTCGGGAATTGTAAATCTTGCTAAATTCTCTTGCTTTCTATCTCAAGTTGAGCCAACGACAGTTCGTAAGGCACTTGAAGATCCTTTTTGGGTAGAAGCTATGCAAGAAGAATTACAGCAATTTGCACGTTTGGGTGTTTGGGACTTAATAGACAAACCTGCTAGAGTCAAGAAAGCCATTCCGACTAAGTGGGCATATAAGTGTAAGAAGGATGATCGTGGGGTAATTGTGAGAAACAAGGCACGTTTAATGGTGCAAGGTTTTCATCAGCAAGAGGGTATTGATTACACAGAGGTATATGCTCCAGTTGCAAGATTAGAGTCGATTCGAATCTTCCTGGCATATGCAGCTTATAAGAATATCAAGGTCTATCAAATGGATGTTAAAAGTTCTTTTCTCAATGGTGAATTACACGAGGAAGTGTTTATTTTACAGCCTCCTGGTTTTGAAGATCCTGATTATCCGGACCGTGTTTACCGATTAAACAAGGCCCTTTATGGTCTACATCAAGCCCCGAGAGCTTGGTATGGCACGCTCGCCGACCATCTGACTGATAATGGCTTCAAACGAGGGACTGTCGACTGCACTTTATTTCATAAAACTGTTGGTGACGATCTTCTTCTAGTCCAGATTTATGTCGACGATATTATTTTTGGGTGTACAAACGACACATTGTGTAAGAAGTTCGAGAAGTCCATGCAAAAAAAGTTCGAGATGAGCTCGATGGGAGAGATGGATTTCTTTTTAGGGTTGCAGGTTCACCAGTCTGCTCACGGAATTTTTATTCACCAGACTAAGTATGTGAACGACGTCTTGAGCCGATTCAAGATTTCTGCTGGAAAAATCCCTTCTACTCCTTTTCCAGTAGGGCACAATTTATCACCGGATGAATTGGAGGATTCGTTGATCCTACCCTCTATCGTGCCATGATCGGTTTTTTAATGTATTTAACAGCTTCTCGCCTGATATTATGTTTGCTGTTTGTCTTTGTGCTAGGTATCAAGCAAGTCCACGAGTGACTCACCTAGCTGCAGTCAAGAGAATTCTTCAGTATTTGAGGGGAAATCCAGACATCGGGTTGTGGTACCCCAAGGATGATACTTTCGATCTTACTGCCTACTCAGACTCAGATTATGGAGGATGCAAGATCAATTTCAAGTCTACTACAGCGAGATGTCAATTTTTAGGAAACCGGCTTGTTTCCTGGCAGTGTAAGAAGCAGACAACGGTCTCCACTTCAACAGCCGAAGCTGAGTATGTTGCAGCCTCGAGTTGCTGTTCCCAGGTTTTGTGGATACAACAACATCTTCGCGACTACGGTTTGAAGTTTCTTACTACTCCTATTTTGATTGATAATTCTGCTGCAATTTCTATCACAAAGAATCCCGTAAACATTCGAAAACAAAACATATCGAAATTCGATATCACATTATACGGGGTTGCTTTGAGAAGAAGTTGATTGACCTTGAGAAAGTACATACTGACTTTCAGAAAGCCGATCCGTTTACTAAAGCTTTTGACAAAACGCGTTTTAAATTTTTGCTTGATTTAAACGGACTGAAGACCCTCGTTGATATCCTTAAACAAGGATGACTATCTTTATTTTCTGTCATATTTATCTTTTATAATTTATTTTAGTTTTTTTTTGGGGGGGGGGGGGGGGGAATCTAGAAAATACAAAAAGAGTGTGTTTTTCGTTTTTTTAGATAAAATCCAAAAACATTAAAAAATTTCAAAATTCAAAATATTGTGATTTATGTTCTTTAATGTTTTTCTTTTAAATATTTAGAAAAACCAAAAACATTTAAAATTTTGAAAAACCAAAAGAATGTGATTATGTTTTGTACAGAAAAATCCGAAAATCCAAAAAGATTGTGAAGTTTATTTTGTTTATAAGAAAATTGAAAAAGACAAAAATATTGTGTTTTTAAATTTGTATAGAGAAAAACCAAAAAGATTTTTACAGGCGTTTTTTGATTATTTTCTCGCTGAAAATTATTTCGGTTATTTAAGTTTGTGAAGCATGCTTGCATATCTTGGTCCTATTATTCACTTGTGAATGATGGTTAGCCGTTTATTTATAAACATAAGTTAACTGGGGCGATTAAATTTATATTTTCATTATTTTATGCTCCTCAAAATTTTGAGTTTTTGAAGCAAAAAGAGAACATGATAGTACATTGATTATCTTGACCCCAAATCCAGCAAAAAGTAAGCTTAAAAGACTGTGTGCTTAATTGCATTGGTGCATTGGTAGGTCTTAAAACAACCCAGTAGAGTAAAGTATGTGATATAAACATAAAGAAACGCCAAATTGAAAGAGGTGTTAGTCTCTAGCAAAAGTCTCGGTGAGGATGGCAGAAATGTAATAACCAGTCATACTCAAGCCTTATATTTGTTGATCACCCAAAAATAAAATAAAGCAAATAACAAGCGTTAGGATTTGA
>NW_027502786.1:0-39797 GCF_021521415.1 Bidens hawaiensis
TAACTTGAACACAACTTGTATCATAATAATCTATAAGACCTATGATAACTCACTCCCGTGCAATTATAACCCAAACCCGCAAAAGACAAAGATGACACAACACTAAATTGCCTCCCAGCCTCTCTAGTGAAAGAACAATAAAATCTAATAAGCTCATAATAATTATTCCTACGATTATTTCGACCATAAATCGCAAACAAGTTGAAAACACAAAGTAAACAACCTAATCATGTGTCTAACAATCACCAAAAACTATTAAACATAAGTGGAATAATTATTAAAATAATAAACTAGATTTAATTACTCAACCATATCATGAACAAACCAATTAAAAACTTTACCATAATACCAAATCAACCAACGTCAAATAATAGTTTTTCAAACCATTAATATAACATAGTATTCAAGCAAAACCTTGACAGTATAACAAGTTTAGCCAACCATAATAATGAAAGAGACAAACATAAAATATTTATTACAGTTCATCGAAAAAGAAATAAATATAGTTAACGTGCCTAGATGCTTGCTTTCTTGGTTCTTCTTTCTTTACGAACTATGACGCCGTAAAAAAGGGGTTGGCCCCCTGGCTGCGTGTACTTCCGCCTCCAAGGTCTTTTTACAATTGTAGGTAGCCCTATTTATTTAGTCTCGGCCTTTTCTTAATTCCACCACTGTCATATTTTGGTGTGCAAAAAAAAAACTCTCTTCATGGCCCAACTCCAATCAAAACTTTAATACATACGGCCCACTAGAATTTTATATGCTGCAACGAGAATTATATAGTTTTACAATTTTAGTTACTTGATGTTATTAATGATAAATATACCTAAATTGAATTAATAATACGTTTGAAACAACTGATTGATGCTTTTCTTATTTTTTTTTCTCTTTTAAATCCACCAAACTTATAATAGCAATTAGAATTAATAAACTTTTAAATAAAATAGTTAGATTACTGCGTAACTCAATATGTAAATATGAGTAGATAATATAAACCGAATATTACTTATCATAACGGAGTCGATTTATTTGTTTTAACTTGTTTTCTCTTAAAATCATTAAAATATAATTATAAACCGTAAACGAGTGTAATTAAATAGAAACTAGCTTAAAAATAATATAATGTAAGAAATATTTATATAAAAAGTATGTCTAATTTAGCTCATATCAATAATGATAGTCTCCAAGCCTTCAAACTCTTCACAAGATCTTCAATATGAGTGTAGTGTGGTGTTTTTATAAGAGAAACTCGTATGGAACTTTTCTTCAAGCACACTTGATTAATGCAACATGTTCCTCTATTTATAGGCAGTATGGGGAAACAGGCACGACCACGTTCTTCTGGAGGCACGCCCCCGTGTCCAAATATCCAGTTGCACTAAATGGTATGTCAGATCGTACATGATGACTCACCACGGGGGCGTGCTTTCTGAGGCACGATCCCGTGCTTTTGGTGATATGTTATATTTCTTTTGTCTTCTTTTGAAAGGTGACCACGACCCCGTGCTTCTGTGTCCAATGTTTGCCTTTTCTTGCTGATTTTTGTCTTTTCTTGTGTTCAGAAGCATGGGGTGTGTTTAGGGGGGCACGTGGGCGTGTCTGGGGGTTTTCTTGGGTTTTCTTTAGTTTTTCTTCGTCTTTTCGTTTGTTTCTTCGTTTAAGGCTTGAGTTTACCTGGAATTGCATTTTAATGTGATAAGTAGCCTTCTCAGCTATGTTATTTGATAGAAGTTGCAGTTTTTAGAAATTATTTAATGCTAAAAAGATGTACTACCTCCGTCCCATTATAAGTGTCATAGTTTGACTTTTCAAGTCTTTCTTTTGCAACCTTGACCGTAAATATTTTTGTTCGTGTCATATAATACTTGGTGAAAATTATATCAATGTAAAATACATTAAATACCCAATCCATTCATATATTTTACATCAAGTATTATATAACACAAATAAAAAATATTGTCGGTCAAAGTTAAACAAGAAATACTTGAAAAATCAAACTAGGACACTTATAATGGGACAGAGGGAGTATAATTTATGTACATCAAATATTCATATATAAATAAAATAACATTTTATATAAACTAGAGGATTTATTGTTTTATTTTAATAATGTTTTAAAGATCGATTATATGACATAGTATATAATTTTTATCTTTTTTTATTTGGTATACTATTATAGGGTCAAGTTATTCTACAAAGGGTAATAAAAATAAGAAGTGTGAGAAGCCATAAATAATTGACATGTATCGAGTGGGGACCAAAAGAAAAAGGGTATAGAGGTAATTGTACACATTTTTTCTCTCCACATGTAAGGCACATGTTAATACCCCAATCATTTTAGAACGTTTATAACTTTTTCGTATGATATTTTAAAAAAAAATCATCATAATAACAAGAGTTTTTTTTATCTTTAATATGAATATGATTTTTGTTATATAAAATTTAAAACAAAAATCACATCATTGTGTCTATTCGCACACCATTGTGTCTTTTCGTTTATCATTGTGTCTTTTCACATACCATTGTGTCTTTTTACACACAATTGTGTCTTTTTTCGTCATTGTGTCTTTTCGCAAACCATTGTGTATTTTTTCGTTGTGTCTTTTCGCACATTATTGTGTCTTTTCGCACACCAGTGTGTCTTTTCACTTATTATTGTGACTTTCTTCGTCATTGTGTCTTTTTTAATCATTGTGTCTTTTCGCACACCATTGTGTCTTTTCGCTTATCATTGTGTCTTTTTTCGTCATTGTGTCTTTTCTCTTACCATTGTGCCTTTTCGCTTATCATTGTGTCTTTTTTCATCATTGTGTCTCTTCGCACACCAGTGTGTCTTTTCGTTTATTAGTGTGTCTTTTTTCGTCATTGTGTCTTTTCGCACACTATTGTGTCTTTTCGCTTATCATGTGTCTTTTTCGCCATTGTGTCTTTTCGCACACCATCTTGTCTTTTATCTAATACATAAAACACAATGCTTAATACATGTTACATAATAACTTGAAACGTAAAACACAATGGTGAATACGTATAACATAATGACCTAAAACGTAAGACACAATGGTGAATACGTATAACACAATGACCTAAAACGTAAGACAAAATGGTGAATACGTATAACACATTGACCTAAAACATAAGACACAATGGTGAATACGTATAACACAATTACTTGAAACGTAAAACACCATGGAAACAACATATTACACAATGACACAATGAACAACAAGAAAACACAATTAAAAAACCCCATTAATTTTTTTTATTTTTATATAACAATATGATTCTCATATTAAAGATAAAAAACGCTTATTATTATGGTGAATTTTTTTTTTAAAAAATAATGTCGTATGAAAAAGTTATGGACATTTTAAAATGATGGGGAATTGACATGTACATTGCATGTGAAGAGAGAAAGACAACAAAGGTGGGTTATACCTTCATGCCTTTTCCATCAATTTTTATTTATTAAATTAATCTCAGCCATTCAAATTTAAGATCAATGGACTGGATTACTTCTCACCATTCTCATTTTTGTTGTCCTTTGTATTTTAACTTTACCCTACTATTATATATTATATGATAATATAGTTTAGGGTTTACTTTACATAAGCAGACCCTGGTTCGTTTAAAATAGCCCTAGTTTGGTTGTGATGAACTTATTTTTTTTGTTTACTTATGGTATTCTAACCTGATACAAAATTAATTCACGTTCTGCCGCCGGATGAGGTTTCATTTATATTATTACCTGTAAACCTAGATACAAAAATAGCCCTACATAACGCGATGGACATGGGTGGATCTAAGTAATCGGGTGCGGGTTTTCACAAACCCACTAAGTTTCGGATTTTATATAAAACGCCTATATAATATATGAGAGTGAACCCACATATAAATTGTGAGTGAACCCGTAAGCAAAGTTGAACCATGGTCTAATGATAAACACCTTGCTTTGTCACTTTGAGAACCTAGATTAAACTCTCACTTTTAGCACTTTCTGTCATTTTTTTTATGATTGGTTACTTAATCATTAGTGTTTGTATATAGCTATCTTATGCTTGGCCCAAGTTCAAAAGCAGTGACATTAATTTGATTAGCTAAAATATGTTTACTTTGCACAAAATTATGTGACTCTTGTCGACTAAAATAAACACAATTTGAAAAATTGTTGTATGTAGCAACTGGTACTTATATGAATGCAATTTTATGAATCGTCTGATTGCTATGCATTACATGCTAGGAGATAAGAAAGACAGATATGCTAGCCTTTCTAAAAGAAGTTTTGGTATTATTTTGAGAAAACAAAGATAATATTTTTTTAACGGCAGAGATTATATAAAAAACGTTGAATTCGACAAGAAGCCGAATGACCAGAGTAAAATCTCAATCTTCATACATTGAATGACCCGGACCGTCTGACTGACTCGAACCATCGAAGCGATCCGAAAAGTCGGGATGACCCTATAAATGTACCCACTGAAAAAAATATCTGAATCCGTCACTAGACTGCTGGACACACTCCCTTATTATACGATAAAAGACTAGGTTAAAATGTATATGAGAACGTTCAAATAATAAACTAAAAAGAGAACAGAAATGTAAGATAAATATATAAAAACTAAAAACATAAATATAAATAAAATGTTTTTAGTGGTTTATGTGATCGGCGTATGATACGTTTGGTTTTAACAGATTACATATTTCAAGTTCTGATTGGTTAAATTAGTCAATAAATGTAGTTGAAAACTTAAAAGTATATTTATATTATTGTAGATTTGGCTACACATGTTTTTTTTTGAACAACGGCTTTCTCTGTGTTTTTAGGCCACCGAACTTGAAGAGCTCCGTTGTCTTATTCTAACCATACTATGCCGTCTTAACCAAACCATGTTGGGGTTCAGATTTTGGTTTGGGCTCTCCGGGAAAACATACGGCCGATTGCCACTTAACAATCATTGTGCCGTAACAAGAGCACAACTCTCTGCGTAACACATGGTGGGGGCAAAAGTGTGGACTGTTAGAAGTCTTGTATAATGAAATCAGAAAGAAGAACATAATTAAACACGAAACAGTAAACGGGTTTGTGTTTAACACAATTCCCTTAAACAGATTCGCGATCTGTTCACAGGGTACTCCGGTTCGAAGCAGAAGTGTAGCACTGCCGGACTCGATCACTTGCCTGAAACGAAAACCGTAAACAATATTGTTGCAGTAAAGAGGAAGAAGATGAAGTGTGTTGGTTGATGTGTCTAAACTGAAAAGCTGAACTGGTTATATAGCCACACAATCATAATCAATACTGTTAATAACTATTAAATAATAATAATATCAAATAATGGCCATTATTGTAGAAGTGCGGGCACCCACGAGTTCGATGGATTTCTAGTCCTGAAACCCAAATTTGCACCCCCTGCACGCGCGTAGGACTTGTGGTAAAACATGTCATAAAGATTCAAATGAGTGGTGAATGCTTAAACTTATATACCACTCCTTATTTTGTTCCCAATATGATGTGGGACAACCTTTTACCACTTCCTTATAAAGACTTCATTCACACACTTTCACTTAAAACGTCCAACATGGACTCGGGATTAGAACTGACAATCTTGCACAACGCTAGCTCAAAATTTTCATTGCCTTGATCCACAAAAAGTGACACAAGTAAGAATTAAATTTTCAATTCTTTTTAAATTGATTATTTTTCAATGAAGATAAAAGTTGGGCTAAAAATCACCGTGTGTTCAATTCGGACTGGCAAGTGACTGAAGTTTCTTTGAAAGTGTTTTAGAATCTTTTATGATAGTGTTTAGCAATTTTTCAGTAAAACTGCTTTTATAACCTTTTAAAAAAAGTTTATAAAACTAAAACTTTTATGAAAAAAGTCTTACAAGCTCATTGGAAAAGTTAAAATACAAAGGGACATGTCTGATAAGGATTTTTAATCACACAAAAAATCCTTAAATATCATAACTATAAATATAAATAAAAAACGATAAACTTTTAAAAACTAAAATGTTTCCCCCGTCATTCCCGTTCAAAAAAAAACAAAAAACAACGAAAAGACACAATGATAAAAGTAAACGAAAGCCACGATGATAACTAAAAAAGACACAATATATCAAAAATATAACACAATATCAAGAAAAACAAAGACACCAATGACAGAAATAAACACAAAACACAATGATAAACAAAAAGACACAATGATTTTTTTCTCTCAACATTGTGTGTGTGTGTGTGTTTTTTTTTTATTTTTTAGAACGAATAATACGGCGAAAACATTTTTGTGTTTTTACTTTTTTTTTGTTTTAAAATTAAATTTTGAATTATGATTTTTTTTATTTTTTTTATAGTTTTAAATCTTTCTTATTTTTATCCCCCTTTGTGGAATAACTTGACCCACAAGCTCAAATGGAAGTCGTAAAACTTATATTATAAGATTTCAAGCATAAGACCAAAATGTGAGTTTGGGCATTTGTTATAAAATCAATGTTTAAAATTAATTTAGTCGGAATATCGGTTTATTTAGTATGAAAAGTCGAACACACGCTCTCTAATTTTACTCCTAAATTTAAATTCATGTCTTCTACAAAGCACGAACTCTCAATCTTTTGTCAAAGTAAACTATTGTAGGCACATACCTTAATGCTACTAGACTACAAGACTTTTTGCTAAAATCACTGGTTCAATGAAATGAGAGACCTGCTAAATCTTTAGAAATGTAACATAAACTTTTTTCTTATTATAAGGAAAGATGGCTTGAAAATTTAAGAAAGTGTCACTATCATATATCTTTAGTCAAATATGACATGATTTAATCATTTCTATGAATATGAGAGATCTTAAAACATATTTTGCCCTTTTGAAAGCGAATATTAAATTTGTGTAAAGAGAATCGCAAGAATTGCGTCATATGTGCTTGCGAACTGAAAAGTACCGTTACAAGACAAATGGAACTTGGTATCGAATATTGTACCATTAATGTATTTTCGGTACCGGTATTTCGATATCACTTTGAAAAATTAATCTATTTTAAGTTAATGCATTGATACCTGAAGAGGTTACTTCCAAATTGGGCTTATAGGATAAGTGACGAAGCTGACCCAATATCAAAGAGTAGCCCAAATAGAGAAGAGGTTGTGCTTATTATGGGAACTAACTCCCTAGGAAGATGTCAAATCTAGTTGCTTATAGGATAAGTCACGAAGCTGACCCAATATCAAAGAGTAGCCCAAATGGAGAAGAGGTTGTGCTTATTATGGGAACTAACTCCCTAGGAATATGTCAAATCTGGTTGCTCAAAAGGAGAAAGCATGCTATATAATATATCTGCCTTTCCCAACAAAAGGAGGATCAACACCCAACGGACGACTCCTATCCATGACCACTCACATCAACGGGCAAGATTGTCTTGGGAGACATGAAGGGCAAGACAAGGAACCAAGGAATAATGACTAATGGATGGAAGACTAATGCCATTTTTCTTATGGATCATAGATCCTTCCCATGCCTATGTAAGGGGAGGAGTATATCAAATAAGGGGGATTGGACTCATGTGACAAATTGACACATTCTCTATAAACAACAATCAATCTTGTTCATTTATGAGAGCAATATATGAATACTTGTAGTTCAAACACTTCACTACACTCACCATATCGGCCGTTGTCTAGAGTCACTCTTAAATCCTTCCGACATTCACTAACGAAACATTTAGGGTTAAAACATTGGCACCATCCGTGGGACCTTGCTCCGTCAAGAGATTCCACCGACAACCTCTAAATAAATGGCCAAAGAAAATCTCGTCGGTATGCCGCCGCCAAACCCATGATATTTCACTAAAATTAATGCAACCAAATCGGTTGCCTCAGTAGTACCACATCCTTTACCTCCAAAGCATGAGAGGCACCGGAGAGCTGGTGTTAATCAAAAATGTAAAAGACAACATGAAGGTTGAAGACATCGCGGCTTAAAGGCCCAAGATAACCCAAAGTTCATCCGAACTCATAGAGACGCCCGAAGAGCATGCACTGAAGCGCATGAGCGGGAAGACACATGTTTAGTAAAGTTGGGGAACGAGGAAGCTAAATTTTCGCCCCCACGCTCAGCTTTGAGCTCATTCAGCTCGGTTTTTAGCCCCTTCCACTTAGGTCTAAGCCTATTCAGGCCAGGCGTGTAAACATGCTTTGGTCTTTTCTTACAAACAACATGCCTATCCTTTTCATGAACTCCACATGACATTCAGATACACACAGATCCTTTATTATATGTGTTGCATTATGCTCGTTATATGAAGCAATAAGAATTGTTGGAGACCACTATCGAATCCTTGAGCTTCATTAAGAACATAAAAATATATAATTCCGTTTGAAAATTTAAAATAAATCTAAAAAGAAAATTTAAAAAGAAAAAGGACAAATATAATTATTTCTCCTCTGTGGTGAAAAGGCATGGAAAAATAATGATGATGACACAAGTAAAACATTTATCTATTGTGAACCTTAAACATGTTTATTACTTTGACCTTTTCAAAAGACCACATACATTTTTAATTTATCTATACACATGCTTCGGTTTCTCTTTTATGAGAACAAAATGTCTTATACAAATACATGGATGTAATTAACTTGTAGTATTTTAAAAACTTAATAAACGTCATCAAGAAAAGGATGCTATTATTTTGGTAGACATAAATGTAGCCTTTATGTCATAAACAAGTGTCTTTTCAATATATATAACTCATGATGTGAGTATACATACTACTCCTATATAAAAGAAAGAGAAAGAGAGATGTATGCTAGAGTCAAACCCTATACCCACTTTATATTATGATTTTTTCTTTAAACATACTTCTTATAATAACAAAAAAAGATGTATGTACCTATTTTTCTTACATTTCAAGAAAAATCATATTTTTTCAATTCTAAAATATTATATGTTATTTATTTCTTTAATTTACAAACATATTCAGATAACATTACATGTTCGAAAATACCATTCATTAAAGTGGGGAAACATACATTGTAAGAGACTGTATATTTGGATGGTCGTTCCTCAAAGTGCTTTTGCTAAAAGGAAATATTATAATATCAAACTAAACCCAACCGATGGTACAACATAACTGGAAACGATTGTCAAATTAAAAATCATTCTAACATATATAAATTTGTGATATAAAGTCGTACGAATTTGGCGTATTATACAACTTATAGTGTATCATTAGACCCCCCATATGGGAGAGAATTCTTGAGTTTGTTATGCTGTTAAACCTTGAGAAAAATTGAAAAACAACATATTACATATTCGAAAGTGTTTTCTCTAGAATGAAGAATTTATCCGAAGTGACCGTGAGTATTCTTCTAAAGAGGGGAGCAATCCCTATCTAAATGACTAGGGATATGAAAAGTCCATTTCCTAAAGGAAAATTGTATCATTATTCATCATCGTAGATCGACCATCAACTTGGGTAAAGAAAGACTGACTCCAATGAACCACATCCAACCTTGATGGGAATATTTTCAATATATGATCTTTGAAGCATCAAGATAACAACTTTCCTCTTAAAGAACTTGGTCAAACAAGACAAGAGCCATATTATAAGGCATAATATAAGGTTCATAAGCAATGAAGGAAGTTCCAGATATGGAGAGTAACTTCAAAAGGTGATATTTTGTTAGTAATGTAACCACAAGATCTCAAAGAAATAAAGATAATGTTGAAAAAAGCTGCATGACATCACAACGTCTCACATCCTTAAGTACTCTCCCAAGAAGAAGAATCCACTTCTAGGGAGGATGTGTTTAAAAATGACCATTTCCATTAAAAAAGGCACCCCAATTCTATTACATCATCCCCCCCCCCCCCCCCCCACCCAAAGAAGAAGAATCCCTTGCAAGGGGATGATGTGTTTATAAAAGGCCCCTTCCATAAAAGAGGAACCCCCGTAATACTACAATGTTTCATATTATAAGTACTCTCTTCAAAAGAATCCTCTCTCAGGAAAGAACATGTTTAAAAGTTCCTTCCATACAGGAGTAATTCCCTTCTATCAGATTTTTCCAAAACAATCCATTCAAAATGAAGCTCCTTCCAAAACAATACCTTCATTACAAAATCCCCTCCCAGACAATGCACATCGGTGCCCCTTTCCAAACAGTCTGGCAGCAAACCATTTTATGACAAGGCCCTTCACAACAGATTAAAAGGATGCAACGATGATTTTGTTCGATTCACAAGGAGCCATGTCACAACTAGCCATACGACAAGAACCTTTTCCAAAGAACAATATTCCCTTTCCAATGGATGTGGTGTTTCAAAATTCTCAACAGGAAGAAAAAATATCATTTGAGCAAGAGTTTTCTGTAAAGGAAAAGAACTTCTTCCATATCTTTTTTTTCTCAAGAAGATTAATCCCCTTCCAATGAAATAAGTAATTGAAAAGTTTCTTCCATGAGGAAAGAAAGCCCTCTACAACGACATCTCACGTTTCAAGAATTTCATTTTGAAGAAGAAGAGTTCCCTTCCAAAGAATGACGTCTTTAGGGAAAGAAAAAACCTCATGTAGCAACACTTTACCTTCCAAGAGTTACCCATGGCAAAGAAGATTCCATATCCATATATAAGAGGGGGATGTGCTACTTCTGTTAGCCCCTTCCATCATCATTCTTGTGTAAGGACACATTATATTATCTCAAATAAAAGCCTACCATACCGCAAAAGAGCTCACCTAGTGCACTCATGTTTGGAAGACATTCTTGCATAATGAATTAATCTTGGAGACTTTTGAGATTCATTATTCAAATAGCCATGATAAAAGAGGTCAACGTGATCATTTTGAAAACTTCTAACATATATCAAAACTAATTATTCTTTTGTATTTATGATTAACAAATATAATTGGTTGATCATTACTTATAATCCCCCAGGTGGGATAAAACCTTCTTTAAGAGGCACAATACTTATAATTCCCCATATGTGATAAAGCCCTCTTTAAGAGGCACTATACTTATAATTCCCCCTAATGGGAAAACAACATCAATTCTCCTTCACAAGTGTGAAAGGAAGACCCGACTGAGGGTTTGGATCCATATACAAAAATCGCCCCATCTATGAGGCTCAATACTTATAATTTCCCCAGAGGAAACTAGCCCCATCTGTGAGGCTCAATACTTATAATTTCCCCAGAAGAAACTAGCCCCATTTATGAGGCTCTACTTGTAATTTACCTCGTGGAAAATAGCCCTATCAATGAGGATCAATAGTTATAATTTCCCCCGTGGAAAAAATCACCCTCCGTGAGGCTCAATACTTAAAATTTCCCTAGAGGAAAATAGCCCAATCTAAAAGGCTCAGAACTTACATCCCCCAAATGGGATTTGGCACCTTATAGGAGGCTCACAACTTATATATTTCCCAATAAATGGGACATCATACATATACACACTCCCCCATTAATGGAAAGAAAATCGAATCTTCCTCACAACGAGTGAAAAGAAATGTCGGCTACAAATTGAGAGGTATCCTACTACATCCACCTCAAAGGTTGGAAATCTTATAATACATCACAAATTAAAAACATCATGATACACCCTTAAGAACAAGTAAACCTTATATCCAAACATGTGCTCAAATGCATCCTCACATCAAAACACATTATCCACCAACGTCCTTAACATTATTTGTTCATGCTAACCGACAAGCTCTGGCAGAAGAAACATGTAGGAAAAGTCAAATCATCATGATTAAATTCGGTGGTTTGATACATTCTCAACATATACTATCACATTGACATTGTTTATGTATTCATTATATGTCCAATACTAATAAAGAAAGAATAACATGATCATTATTAGAGCATTTTAATTGGCTACTAACAACTTTTGTCGGGTTATTCAACAAAGAGATTACGTAAATTCAATATAGTTACCCAAGAAGGAAAAAATAACCTCGTATGAGATATGCTCGGGAAACTTTGGCTTAAAGTCCTTTATCCCAATCATAAATAATTAGCATAAGGGACTGAGGGGACTTAAAGAGATAATTCCAGGTCTAGGCCCATTGTATGGCGTGGAATTAGATACGCTTGGTATTTATTTCATCTCATGACTCAGCCTATAGTCCAACTTGTGAAACCCATTTTCAATAAGTCGTAATGGACCCAACCTATGAGGTTATGGCTCACTCACCCGCTTTCATGAATAAGTGGGACCCCTTGATTATACCAAGGTTCGGCCATTTGAATGGCCTAATGAATGTTCCAGTCACATCATACTAACCACCTCTATCAAAAGACAATCTTCTCCAAGCCAATTATTAGGCATAAGAAGCAAAGATAATGGGCCTGACATATCCTAGGGAAAATAAAAAAAGGCATATAACGGGTGGGGGGGAGGCTTGACGAGGCTACTCAACGAAATGGGCAAGTGGAGTGAACAAATTGAAGTGTTGTCAAAGGGAAAATCCATTTAGCCTAATCTACGGCAAATGGGTCATGAACCCTGTTGAGATTGGGTCCCAACCTTCCGTACCCAAATCACTAGGGAGGAGGATGAGGAAGACCTAAAGCTACATCTAAATCTAGTCAAAAAAAGAAGGCAGATGAATGCAAGAGAAGAGGTCGAGTATAAAAAAAAGATTGAGAAATATCATAACTCTTGTGCTAGAGAAGTAAGGATCAAGGTGAGGGATCTGGTCCTTTGGGAAGATGAGGCAAACGACAAAGACCGAAGGAGAAAAGATGGGTCGGGCTAGGATTAGTCCATTACCCTTACCATAAATAATAAGGATAATAGACTAAGGGACTTGAAGAGGTTACTTCTAGATTGAGCTTCTAGGATAAGTCACAAAGCTGACCCAACATAAAAGAGTAGCCCAAATAGAGTAGGGGTTGTGCTATTTATAGGAACTAACTCCCTAGGAAGATGTCAGATCCAGTTGCTCAAAAGGAGAAAGCATGCTATATAATATATCTGCCTTTCCCAGCAAAAGGAGGGTCAACACCCACCTGACGCCTCCAGTCCATAACCAATCACATCAACTGGAAAGATTGTCTTGGGGGACATGATGGGTAAGACAAGGAACCAAGGAATAATGGCTAATGGATAGAAGACTAATGCCAATTTTTTTTTGGATCATACATCCTTCCCCTGCCTATAGAAGGGGGAGGAGTATATCAAATAAGAGGGATTAGACTTATGTAACAAATTGACACATTCTCTATAAACAACAATCAGTCTTGGTCATTTATGAGAGAAACATATGAATAATTGTAGTTCAAACACTTCACTACACTCACCATATCGGCTATTGTCTAGAGTCACTCTTGAATCCTTCTGACATTCACTAACGAAACATTTAGGGTTAAAATAATGGCGCCATCCGTGGGACCTTGCTCCGTCAAGAGATTCCACCGACAACCTCTAAATTAATGGCCGAAGAAAATCTCGGCGGTATGCCGCCACCACCCCCACCATATTTCACTAAAATTAACGCAACCAAATCGGTTGCCTCGGTAGGCCCACATCCTTGTAGTTTAAACTCTTCAGTACACTCACCATATTGACCATTATCTAGAGTTACACTTGAATCCTTCATACATTCACTAACGAAACATTTAGGGTTCCAACAGTACCCCTTTGCAAAACTGGCCCATATTTTAAATGCATGAACCATGTTGAGATGTAAAATGTAGAAAATAAAATTATTTTCATCTTACTTTGCCAGATGAAGGAAAATAGTATGCTTTCACCTTGGTATGAATCAGAAAGTGAGTTTTTATTTCACACCACTAGATTACAAAATTTGTAAGCTTTTTATAAGAAAGAGATCTCATATGATAGTATTATTATATGACAATTCACTCCCATTGGTCATAGCTGATGGTGAGAAACACCCGTAGCGCACGGGCATGGGCAAAGTGCGATGGGCGCAATGTGGAGCTTTGATGGCACACTTTGCACGCTCGCATTGCTGCAAACCGCTTGAGATCCGCCTTAATATATTTGTGAAAAAATAAAACTTTTAAATATTATCCCATCGCGCTACGCGACGAATATAGATAAGCCTCGGCGCGATAGCGATGAGGTGTAATTATTCGGACTCTTTTGCGGATGTCGCGCTACGCGACGAGTTTTTAAGTAAACCATTGCGATACGTGGCGCGGAGGCTAAACTAACATGACATGTTGCATGCCACGTGGCTTACCTAGATCTGACTTGGCAAAGCAATAGGCTCGTCGCGTTACGCGATGGCCTTTGTTTGTGTCCATCACGATACTCGACTGGTTCCAGAATAAGCTATAAATAAGTTGGAATCGGGGCATTCATTCTTCGTCCAACAATCTTTCATTCTCTCAAGCTCACTCTGAAGTTCATACATACATACATACATACATACATACATACATACATACATACATACATACATACATACATACATACATACATACATACATATACATACATACATATATACATATATATATATACTAGTGTCGTAACGATACCCTCTCCAATCGAAAGAAGCTTTTTGTACACCAATCCAAAAGTTCTGCCTGAACAAGGTAAGACATTGTGCCATCGTGTGATGTTTATAATCTCATGATTGTCGTTGTGATTATTCTGTTTATACTAATCTAAACATACTGCATTTTGTTTAAACAAGGTGCTTAATACCAGGAAGCTCATTAATTTTATACTTGCAAGGTGAGACATTCGAGTTTTTGTACAACTCAAATTTGTGTGAGACAACTGGTTTTTTAATACTGTCATGATATGTTTTAAACTAATCAAACTCATTACTGATAGTCCAATGCCACCTAAATATTTTCAAATAATTTTAATTAAATTACAGTGATTAATCTATGTAGACTTACGAGATGTTTACTACCGGTATTGAAGGGTTTTGTATACAAGGCTTTCCTAATGGTTTATTACACGTTACTTATTGGACAAGTGTTAGCCAATAAGTATTATGACCACAATCAATGATACGGTCGAGTGACAAGTACCTTTCGGTAATTTGTAAGCACGCGGATGTTGTTGGAACTTATGTTTTAGACCAACACATCGAATTAATTTGTGGGTGAAAAATATATTATTTGCTCTCAACCATGGGTGGATGGCTTGAAGACCAAGTCATGCTAGACTAGTATAAATAGATGTTTTTATTCATTTGTCTAATATGAGTGAGTGTATTGTGTGTTGAGTGAGATCTAGGGTTTTATCCCTTTGAGAGAGTCTCTGCCTCCAGGATGAGCTCTCCTGGTGGCGGCTGATATTTCTTAATCAAATGTATGTATAAATGTATGTATGAGTGATTCATCTTTATGAGAATCATTCGGCTAATATTAATCATACTACCATTTCTATATTGTTTGTGTTTTGATTACAATTGTTCATCCTATTATTGATTGTTAATCAAATCAGGCTCTCTCCCAATACACCTCATCCGTCCAAACATTTTTCAAGAGTGTATCTGAGTGAGATTTGATCCTAACCCTAGATCCGAGCTCCACACCATTGTTTAATACCGATTATTCACGCTTCCGCACCGGGGCTCGGTTCTGTTAATTGGTATCAGAGCAAGGTTACCGAATCGTTCATACTAACTGCTGAACCGATTCATTTTTCTCTTGAATTCACCATGGACGTTAAACGATGAAGTTCGTTGAAATTATTTTTGGGGGTTTTGAAATTATTTGATGATTCGGAGAAAATTTTATGGATTGATGTTTGGGTTGATGACTCGTTTGGAGATTCAACATCAATTTCATGTTTATTTGGTCAGAATGATCCAGATCTGATGTAACAGTGTTATTTGGCTCATGTTGGGGCAACTCTGTTCATTTGATGATTTCCAGATCTGAAAAGACTGTGGATAAGATTGAAGATAGATTTGTTTTATTTATTTCGAGATGACCTGGATATTGCTCATCGATTCTTTTCAGATTTCGGAACTACCTTTTCGATCGGAAAGAATTAGGGTTTTGTTTTCTCGATATTGATTTTGATAAGTGTGCTGCACAAACAGGATTCGGTATGTTGGAAAACGTTGCCGTTGGTATAAACTGGTATGAAGAAGGCACAAGTCAAGAATGAACAGGTACTAAATGCAATTTTATCATTGGTTGTTATAGCAAATGCAAAGTGAATATTCAAGCAGGTTCTGCAAGGGCAAATCAGTGATTGATGATGCAGAAATGAATTTTTGATGTACCGGGCATACAATGAACATATAAGATTGTTCTCGAGTAATGATAATGGTTAAGTGTTGCTTCGGGCACAGATTGTGTTTTGCCCAAGCACAATTTTTGGTTCGGGCACACTTTATCTCGAGCACATCTTATCTCGGGCACATCAAGTTCCAGTGTCGAGTAACCCCTTGCATATCTTTGGTCTTCTGAAGAAAACTATCTTTAAGTCCCAAGCACACTTAGTGCTAGTGAAGTACTCCCGAGCATGCTTAGTGCTAGTAAGTAATCCCGAGCAAACTTTTGCTCCCGAGCATGCTCCGTGCTCGGTGAAAAATGAAAAATCACAAGTGTCCGAGCATACTTCCGGGCACACTTTGTGCTAGGAAAGTGCTCCCAAGCACACTTTGTGCTAGGAAAGTGATCCCAAGCATACTTTGTGCTAGGAAAGTAATCCTAAGCACACTTTGTGCTAGGAAAGTGCTCCTAAGCACACTGTGTGCTAGGAAACAGAGTGTGTGAAACATTTCAAAGTTTTGAAGAAACTTTTGAGATTTTTGGTACCGTTGACCGTTTGACCAAGCAGTTTTCTACGGAAGATATATACTCAGGGGTATTTTGGTAATTTTTCTCCAATCATCAACAAGCTTATGGAATTCAAACCTCATCCAATTTCACGACTTTATCAAAAGCTTTACAAGAACACGTGTTGACCAAGCTTAAGTATTTAATCACTTCTAGTGTCAACCAACATATGAATATGTTTATTTTCAGATTTTTACAATCTTGATAAGGATGGTCAAGATTGCTTCACCCACACTTGATTTGAAGACACATTTATTAAAGACAATTGCAATGAAATTGGGGGAGTAAAAATCTTTGAATTTCATTGCAAATGGCAAGTTTCAAATCAAGTAAAAGACTCAAGTTAAGGAAAAGTTGATCAAGATCAATAATCCAAGGTTTTTCAAAGATGTTTCATTGTTTGTAAGTTTTCAGATTTCCTAGTATGGATGAGAAGATAGAGTCATCTCGAGCTACAATGTTGAAAGGATGATTAGTATAGTTTAACCTCCGATGAAATAGTCACTTGAACAGTCCAGAATGAGTTATGGTTGAATTGAATGCTATCTTAATTCAGGGAATGGTTTGAAGATGATTTACAAGGGAAGAAACATATTTGAAGAATGGAAGATTATTTGATGATCACATTGAGTTTATTTCTTTTTGTGATGACCTTGTTACTTGAAGTTGATCTTTGAAGTTCAAAGCCTCGTTCATATGCCCATACAATAATATCCAAAGGTTATATAAGAGTGATGATTCAAAATGAACAATGGGAGAAGCCTAACGTGAGGGGGAGAATTTCAACGAAAGACAGAGTTATGAGGTGATCATGGAAGAAATTCGATGGCATCGGTCAAGGGGAGATTGTTGGAACTAATGTTTTAGACCGACGCATCGAATTAATTTGTGGATGAAAAATATATTATTTGGTCTCAACCAAGGGTGGATGGCTTGAAGACCAAGTCATGCTATACTAGTATAAATAGATGTTTTTATTCATTTGTCTAGTATGAGTGAGTGTATTGTGTATTGAGTGAGATCTAGGGTTTTATCCCTTTGAGAGAGTCTCTGCCTCCAGGATGATCTCTCCTGGTGGCGGCTGATATTTCTTAATCGAATGTATGTATAAATGTATGTATGAGTGATTCATCTTTATGAGAATCATTCGGCTAATATTAATCATACTACCATTTCTATCTTGTTTGTGTTTTGATTACAATTATTCATCCTATTCTTGATTGTTAATCAAATCAGGCTCTCTCCCAATAGACCTCATCCGTCCAAACATCTTTTAAGAATGAATCTAAGTGAGATTCTATCCTAACCCTAGATCCGAGCTCCATACCATTGTTTAATACCGATTATTCACGCTTTCGCACCGGGGCTCGGAATTGTCAGATGTAAAAACATCTTAATGATGTATATGTAAAATGTGTCATATACAAATGAATGCTCTCACCAGTATTTCTTGTTGATCAAATATTTTTAAACATGTTTCAGGTAACTTTTTAGAGACACATAAATGATGCCAGCGGGCTTCCAACTTAAATAAGTGACTTGTCACCAGAATAAAGAAATGTGTTTTTTTTAAATTTGGATGTATCCTTATAAAAGTTATCAATACTATATATAATATAGGAGTTAGGGACCTCTTAAATTTTAAGAGGTACCACTCTTATTGCATGTCACACGAGTAATAATGTATAAAGTTTTAAAAATTTAGGGGCAATTTAGTCTTTGCTCATTCAAAAATAAGTTACAATAATGGTCCTTCAACTTTAATCAAGTTTTGTTAATTTACTAAATAGTTACACATTTCCCCCTTAATTCTAAACCAACTACCTCCATGACTCTTTAACGACCGTAACTTTTTAACTATTTAATATTTTTTCTAAAAAATTACATCATAAAAACGAGCATTTTATTCTCTTTAATTTGAGTATGGTATTGCTATAGTTTATTAATTTTTAAAAAAACTAACATGTTACGCGATTACCATTTATTACCGACAATTGGTCGGACAGGTTCGGCTAATGGTGTTGGAATGGGTTAGATTGGAACATGTTAATACAAAAACGGTTAATTTAGTTCATCCTGGGATGAGTTTAGATCGAAAGGGTTCATGTCAAAATGGAATTCGGGTCGGAACTGTTCCGTCAAAACATATTGGGTTAAAAAATAGTTTATTTGAAATTACTATACATTTCATCTTTGCTTCTTGCTTGTCGCCACCAGTTACACGCGTTTAAGCATCAGTTACGTGGATGACATACCGAGTTGCTCACGTATAGAAGTTATGTAATGCGCTTACTAGCACCGGCTACATGTCTGATGTCACGTTAAATGCATACCACCGTCAGATTACTTACATACCGTTGCGAGGTTACAAACATACTAACATCAATTACGTTTGTGCGTACACCGCTGCATCGCGCGGGCAACTGGCTAGTGTTTGAAAAAATACGGGTTTTATTCCTAGTTTAAAATAAAGAATCATATTGTATTTATAACTCTGATCATTTTTTTTAACTACGGTCCTGAAGAAATATTCTCCATGAAAGTGAGAAGATTGATATTATGTTCATAAACCACAAGATGGAAGGTGTGAATTGTCGTGAGTATACGAAAAAATTCTTCGAATATGCAAAAATGGTATTGTCTTTGGCTTCACAAGTATTAGTACTAAGTTCTCACTATATTTGGGGATTAGTAAGTGAAATCCATGATCTGGTAAAGTCGGATAGACCTCAGACTGTTGAGGAAACAATTGAGCTAGCTAATACCATGATAAACGGATTAATCCAAACATAGAAAGAGGATAAAAACAAGGATCTAGCCTTGAAAATTTCCCAAGAGTTTTGAAAGTAAGGAACAGGTCAAACTTATGCTCAGCCATTCTGTAAAATCTACAGAAAGAGGCATTCAGGAATGAGCGCTTTTATGAAAATTAGGTGTTACAATTATTGCAAAATGGCTGGTCATACAGATGAATAATGCAAAAGACCTGTGTTTGCTACAACTGCGGAGAACCTGACCACATCCGTCTAGAATGCCCAAATCTGACAAAGGTTCCTGACAACAAAGCAAAGAATGCAGATGGACCTAAGAAAAGTGCGCGAGCTTTTCAGCTTACTGCACAAGAAGGAACAATGATTCCAGATGGTCGTTACAAGTACGTTTCTTAATAATGACGTTTACGCTAAAATACTGTGTGATTCAGTAGCAAATTAGAGTTTTTTGAATGCGACTTTTTGCCAAGCCCTAAATTGACCTTTAACCAAACTTAATCAAGTCTGCACGGTAGAAACAACCTACGAGAATTCCACTCTTATTAATGAAATACTTCAAGAAGAAAATCTAGACTTACTAGGCCACAAGTTTAATGCAAATTTACTTCCAATGAATTTGTTAGTAGCCAATAATGCTCGAATCTTATCTGTAACATTTCAGATATTTCATATTCATATCAGTATTCGTTTACCCGATTCGAAAATGTAATTCGGATTTTTCGTATCAATAATATAGTTTAGTAATTAATTGTGTTTAACTTAGTTTATAATTTCATAACTTTCAATCATACCAAATAGTCCTTAGAAACTCTTAAAATCTCTTGAAATTGTTAACAAGTGCATTTTTGTAACTACATGGATTAATACTGTCAATAATCAAAAAATTTTTAAAAGTGCCCCTTAGCGTAGCGCGAAGGAACAACCTTATGTTCCTTAACGCCACATGAACCGACACTGTTCAGCCTAATTTTGTTTTCGATTCTCGTTTAATGCTAAATCCTTCATTAAACGGCCCCAAATCACAAAACTTTGAGCTACAAGTTAACTAATCTGCAATTGTAAATTGTCTAGGTTCATTCCTTGTGATTCCATCGAGATTTTGGATATAATATGACTCAATTTTGTTACCAATATATTACCCGTTTTCCTAATCAAGCTGATTTCTTGTTCTACAAGTAGTACCTCCGCCTATATTATCAAATCACATCTTCAAAACCTAAACAATCGCTGAAAACATCCACCTTCATTGTTTTCTACCTCTCTCCTTCATTGTCTTTGGTTTTTCTTTATCAATTTTATCGTTCGGTTTGACTTTCGAGTTCAAGAAACATTTGACCAAAAATTTCTCCTAGTTCAAATAAGCTTCCGGGTAAGTTATCTTCTACATTTTTCAAGGCTTTTATCATCTAAAAAAAACCTCTCAATCAATTTCTCAAATTAAGGCAGTCCCGGTGGTTAATTTGATCCCAACCCATTAAGAGCTTTCGGTCCAGAAGACTTTTTTGTTCAACATTAAATTTTGGGTTTACTCGTCAGAACTCGGCTCCTGACTCGAAGTTTGAATTATGACAGTACCAACTCGCTTATATTGTTAAAGTCTCATAAATTGAGTTTTGCACATCCGTTTCATATGATTCCAATTGCAATTTTACATTCTCGTTTTACTTATAGTTTACTATATCAAAGTTTCAGGTCAGTTCGTGTCAAACCAGTTAGCTCGCTTAAGGCGCATGACTCGTTTAATATTTTATTTTATCGTTTAAATAATAAGGCTAGTTAATCACTACCCCCCCCCCCATTTTCCATCTGTACTTTTTGGGGGCCGTATTCGTACGAAAACTCATTTATTTACATCAAATCTCAGTTTAAATCACAAATTATGTATTGTTTATTGTGTTGTATGCAAATTAATTGTTATGTGCAATGTGTATTAATTGTTTATTTTATTGCATTCAGAGAGGTCCGTCACAGTTTATCTCATTAATTATGATCATTTGCCGCCTTGGTAGCCAAAGCCCGATTCACATGAAAATGGTCAAACGACACCTACTTGTTACATTAATTGTATTACTCACATTAACGCATATGGTTTGTTTGTTTTATTATTAGTATATATCAAATTGGTGGTTATATCACTCAACATATCATTGACAAAATATATCTATTATTACGCATATTGTAGGCGCTATATTGGATGATTGATAGCTGGCAAAGACATTTAGTTATTGGACTTTAGGTTATTAAATAAAAGAGATTTGTTCTATTTATATTCTTGTATTGTAATTTTCTTGAATAATTCATGTAATCGATTTGAAATTTTAATAAATTTTAATAAAGTAAGTTAGATATTGTCATATTAATTTGTAATATAGTGTCTTGTGAGCTGTGAACCAATACGCGCCCCGACATTCTGTAGCTTGGGGTGTGACATATTGGTATCAGGGCCAAAGTCTATAAGATAAGGCATTAGAAATTTTTCTAGTAGCATGCCTAGGACCGTATACGTGCTTATGTGTGGCCTTATATATTTATTTAAGTGGTTTAAAGCTTATTTAATACGTATTTGATCATGTACAACAAACTCCGAGTCTACGTCTCGCTCTCAAAATATTTTCTCTTTTGAATTTTTATAAAAACTTTAGATTTTTATTATTCTTTTATTTATGGGGAATTCCTTAAGATTTCCCTTGTTTTGTTTTTACTCTCACACCTTAAAGAAAGGGAGTATAACAATTTCTTGTAGTAACTTGAAGGGGGATGGAACTGTGAGTCGGGCCTTGGCAAAACGATTTCGTGAATCAAAGGTGAAAGTAAGACGCTAATCCTTACCTGGGGGATCACTCTACCACCGTACTCGATATTATAGGACAAAACGGAACAAATGTTATATGGCCAGAACTTTAAGCAGTCAACGTAACCGGTTAAACGGTTGCATTCCTTATATAAAAACCGAATTCAATGTGGTTCGTGGCTAAATTCAGAAAAGTTTCTAAATATTTATAATCTTATTATTTTTAAAGTGTTTAGTTGGGGGTAAAACCTATGTCAATCTATGGGAACTCCAACTATCCATTTCTCAACCCATTTTGATTTTGTTGTTTTGTTGGGGCATTATCATTCGTGGTGATTCACGAGAATGCTCCAACTGCCCGTATTTTTATTCGTCAGTTAGTTGGGATGGTTAAAATGCCACTGAGAGCATATGAGCCGTCCAACTCTATTGTTTTGATAATTCATGAATTTGCTGGGCCGTTTAAAATGCCATGGAACGTTCATGGGAGACCCAACTCACAAATTGAGGTTATGTTATTTAGCTGGACCAGTAAAATTTCATGAAAAGCTCATGGGAAGCCTAACTCACATATTTATTTTGGTATGCTAAAAAGTTGGGACAATATAATGGCATGGAAGGCTCATGAAATGCCCAACCCAACCCAATCGAAGAAATTTCGTTTATTCATTTATTTACTTGGTTTTATTTAATCATGAATTTAAATATTCACTTACTCCAGTTAATCAAAATATTTTGATTCTCATGATTCGACACAAATCCTTCACGTATAAAGACATGGTTATCACAAGTTTTAAAAAATTTTCGTTTAGCTATATTATATTAATGGTTTTCTCTTATTCATTTTATTATATTTTCAAACTACCAAAACGCATTTCAAATTTTCACCCTCAACTATTAAATTTTTTTTTTACATTTTAAGTACTTCATGTTTTGATTAATCTCCTGTTACTTCTCAATTTCCTCAACATACCCTTCATCTTATAAAACTTTACTTTTGGACATCGTAGAATGTCTTTTCTAAGAAACCATCGTCGTAATCAACGTCATTCGTCTGGTTCTCGTGATCGCCGTCTGGCCGCAAGGCTCACCAAGGAATTTGCTGCTGCTATGCCTACCATCGTGACTCAGATCCAAAGTCTCAATTCCAATGGTTCAGCTTCATCTGCTGCTCCAAACAACTTCCACTTCAAGAATTTCACTAGTGCTAAACTACCCCAATACATTGGAGAAGAAAATGCCAGTAAACTCCTCCAATGGTTCAAGAAAATGGAGAACGTATTCATCCATAACGATTGTCCAAATGCCAAACGAACTATGTTCACCTTGAGCGTATTTGAAGAACGAGCTCTCACTTGGTGGAACAATTTCAAAGGAACCGAGTTGGTTATGTCCATGCCTTGGGATGAACTCAAGGAGGTAATTAAGAGAGAATCTTGCCTTGAACATGAGGTGCAAAGGCTCGAGTCTGAGATTTGGGAACTCAAGAAAATTGATGGTGATAACTCTAATTACTCCAACCGTTTTCGAGAGCTCATCCGAATAGTACCCCACCTTGTTACAACCGTGTCCTATGGTATTCAAAAGTATATTCGTGTCTTGCCAATATCTTTCATGATGCTGTGGTTAGTCGTGATCCTCTCACCATCGGTGAGGCTATGGGCCTTGTTATTTCCCTTTCTAATGATCATGTTAGGGATGAAACCTTGTCCCGAAAGGATTCCAAACCTAGCCTTGATAAGACCAAAGCCGAATCCTCAACTGATACTAAGGCTGAACCCAAACCCCCTCAAAACAACAATACCACATCCCACTAAAACAAAAACAACAACACCAACAAACATAAGACTAACCATCAAAACTATGTTGTTAACCAATCCAATCACCAACCTGAACAAAACCAAGCACAACCTGACCCAATCGTTTCAAACAAGAAGCCTCACCAAAACTACACCGACCATCATCCTATGTGCTCCATTTGCAATCACCATCATCCGACTCAAAATCTATGTCGTCTTTGCACTAACTACAACCGATATGGTTGCCACATAAATGTTTGTCATCAACCTCCTTGCGATGTACCATTTTCTCAACCCGTTGCTCCGACACGTGCTTGCTACAATTGGGGAAACCCGAACCATTTTCGCAACTTGGGCCCTCAACTTTCTCATCTCCATCAAGCTCAAACCATACTTCACCCTACTAGACTAACCAAGCCTACCAAGTTCAATCCTATTAACCCCACATCCTTCCAGCTCATCCCTTCAACCTGGATCATTCTCACTTAACCCAACCTTATCAAATCCCATACTCGCAAGCTCAATTTTCACCAAACCTACTCTAACCAAACCCCACTCTTGCAACACGCTCAAGCTCAACCTATTCAAGCTATTCAAAACCAATCTACCTCAACTGATCAAGTTCTTATGGATCCAACTCTTCAAGGTGCTCCAAGTCAAATTAATCAAGTCAACCGTAATTGAGTAACTCAAAGAATCTGAAGACTTTTGATTATTGCATTTTTCTATCATAATTTATTTTGTCTTTTCCAATTATGTTTTGTAACGACTCTTTACTTAATTATGGTATTGAATAATTTCAATTTATTTATCCCTGCCTGTTTTATCTCAAGAATAAAGTATTGTATTTATGGTACTGTACCCTTATCTTATTTTCTTACTCTCGTTCATCACTAAACTCAACCCAAGTAATCCGTTCCTTTTCAATTTTCAAGGTTTATAAATTTCACTATTTAATTTAAGCTCATTTCCATTTTAGAAATGTTTTATACATTGATGATCTTCTAGTTTTATATTTAAAATTTCTTAAAACTTTTTCTTTCTTACAAAATTATGTTTTCAAATGTTTAGTAACCCACACAATGGGACAAATTATGTGGACCATCCGACGATAAAAATAATTATGGTCCGGAACATAATTGTCAGAGTCCTCGCATGGAAATCATCTTATGTACAATTGTGTGTCATAAATTAGGACCGAGGGTGTTTTGGTCAATGGTGCAAATTTGAAAATGATAAGGACATGGTGGATACGTTGTTGGTACATCCTATATAAAAGTGCCCTTTAAGGTTTTTTATTTGGATCGTTGCTTCGACCACTCGAAGTTCCAGGTTGTGTTAAAATTTTAAATTTTATTTAAAATATTTTCCTTAAAGTTTAATTATTTTCAACATGATTATGTTTTAGTTTCCTTAAATTCGGGAAGAAATTCCAAAAAGTAGGGGATACTCTAACATTTCGGATATTTCATATTTGTATACGTATTAGTTTACCTGATTCGAGAATGTAATTCGGATTTTTCGTATCAATAATAGAGTGCATTTATTAGCAATTAATTGTGTTTAACTTAGTTTATAATTTGATAACTTTCAATCATACCAAATAGTCCTAGAAACTCTTAAAATCGCTTAAAATGACTAAAAAAATGCATTTTTGTAACTACAAGGACTAAAACTATCAAAAATAAAAATTTGTTAAAGGTGCCCCCTTAGCGTAGCGTGAAGGAACAACCCTATGTTCCTTAGCGTCGCACGAACCAACACTGCTTAACCTATTTTTGTTTTCGATTCTTGTTTAATGCTAAACCCTTCATTAAACGGCCCCAAATCACAAAAAAATTGAGCTACAAGTTAACTAATCTGTGATCGTAAATTGTCTAGGTTCACTCCTTCTGGTTCCATCGAGATTTTGGAGATCATAATATCCGATTTTGTCATCAATATATTATTCGTTTTCCTAATCGAGTTGATTTCTTATTCTACAAGTATTACCACTGCCTATATAATCAAACCATATCTTTAAACCCTAAACCATCACTAAAAACATCCATCTTCAATGTTTTCTACCTCTCTCCTTCATTGTCTTGGGTTTTTCTTCATCAATTTCATCGTTTGGTTTGACTTTCAAGTTCAAGAAACGTTTGACCACAAATGTCTCCTAGTTCTAATCACTTTCTGGGTAAGTTATCTTTTGCATTTTTGAAGGCTTTTATCATCTAAAAAAACCCCTCAATGAATTTCTCAAATTGAGGGAGTCCTGGGGTCAATTTGATCTCGAACCGTTATGGGCATTTTAGTCAAACATAATTAACTTATTGAGTTCTCTATCTTCTTATCAGAACTAGCATTCGGCCCAGAAGACTTTATGTTCAAAATTTAATTTTGGTTTTACTAGTCAGAACCCGACTCCCGACTTGAATTTCGGATTTTGAACAGTACCAACTCGCTTATATCTTTAAACTCTCATAACTTGAGTTTTTCACATCCGTTTCATCTGATTCCAACTGCAATGTTCTCGTTTTTTAATTATAGTTTATTATATCAAAGTTTCAGGGCAGTTCGTGTCAGATCAGTCAGTACGCTTAACTCTCAGGACGCATTAAATATTTTATTTTATCGTTTTAATAATAAGGCGAGTTAATCACTGCCCCCTTTCCATCTTTACCTTTTGGGGGCTGTATGCGTACCACAACTCATTTATTCGCATCAAATCTTAGTTTAAATATTAAACCATGTACTACTTATTGTGTTGTATGCAAATTGATTGTTATGTGCAATGTGTATTAATTGTTTATTTTATTGTATTCATAAGATTTACCTTGACAACTGCTTGATTGTGAAGTAGATTTCTGAATTCATGTGATACCATGAACAACACCAATTGCTAAAGCACTATATGGATTAGCGCCAACGAAGATATGTTAACTAAAGAAAAACTAGACTAATTGCTAGAAAAGGGTTTCATACGACCAAGTTCATCACCGTGTGAAGAACCAGTGTTGTTTGTAAAAATTAAAGATTGGTCTATACGTATGTGTATCGATTATAGAGAATTGAATAAGGTCGTAATTAAGAATCAGTATCCCTTACCGAGAATTGATGATCTATTTGATCAACTTCAAGGAGCTCGATATTTTTCAAAAATGATTTTTGCTTTGGATACCATCAATTATAAGTGCAGGAAGAAGACATTCCTAAGATTGCTTTTAGAACAAGATATGGTCACTACGAGTTTATAGTTATGCCGTTTGGTCTAACCAATGCACCATATGCACTTATGGGTATGATGAATCAGATTTGTAAACCATATTTGGATAAATTTGTAATCGTTTTTATAGATGATATACTTATTTTCCAAAACTTGTGATGATCAGGTCAAACTATTTCATACGCTCTTAAAACTATTGAGAAAAGAGAAGCTCTATGCTAATTTCTCAAATTGTGAGTTTTGGTTACAAGAAGTACAATTCTCAGGACACTTGATTAACCATAAAGGTATTCATGTAGATCCGACCAAAATATAAGTTATCACTAAAGGAGAAATTCCTAAAACGCCTTCAAAAATTCGAAGTTTCATAGGATTAGCAAGATATTTTAGACATTTCATTCAAGATTTTTTCAAATAGCAGTACCGTTAACAAAGTTAACACGTAAAAATGTGAAGTTTAAATGGGGACACAAGCAAGAAGAAGCTTTTGTAACTTTGAAGCAAAAGTTAAAAAATGCCCTAAAACTTGCATTACTTGAAGTGATTGAGGGTTTCACATTTTGTTGTGATGCTTCCAAATATGGATTGGGATGTGTATTAATGTAACATGAAAAAGTAATTGCTTACAAATCCAGACAAATGAAAAAAGCTTGAAGATAATTACACAACACATGACTTGGAATTGGGAGCAATAACTTTTGCCCTTAATATCTAGAGACATTATTTTTATGGCAATAAGTTTACTGTATTCACTTATCATAAAAGTTTAAAGTATATTTTCGGGCAACATGAACTCAACATGAGGCAAAGACGTTGGACGGAAATTCTTAGTGATTATGATTGTGAATTCCAGTATCGTGAAGGCAAAGCTAACATGGTAGCAGATAAATTAAGCAGGAAAGAGCATGAGAAACCTAAAAGAGTACGAACTCTAAGCTTAGAAATTCAGATCAACTTAAATGATGAAGTGAAAAATGCTCAGAAATAATAAATGGAAAAATAATAATATTGTTGATGAGAAAAGAAATGGTACCATTGATCAATTGGTCAAAAAAATTAAGAAATTCTCCAAATGGGGAACATAATCTGGGTAACAATCATAGGAATTTATGTAAAAAAATTCTCGAAGAATCCCATAAATCCAAATATACGATTCATCCCGTAAAGGGTAAAATGTATCAATATTTGAAAAAAATCTATTGGTGGATAGGAATTAAAAAGGATATAACTAGTTATGTTTCGAAGTGCATAACTTATTCACAAGTTGAAGCTGAACATCAAAAGCAATCAGGATTACTTCAATAATTAGAAATGCCAGAATGAAAATGGGAACTAATAACAATGGATTTTGTTACTAACCTACCTACAACTTGAAGAGGTAATGAGACAATCTGGGTGATTGTGGATAGATTAACAATGTCAGCTCGTTTCATAGTAATGAATGAAACTTTTAAAATGGAATAATTAGCTAAATGTGTGTAGACAAAGTCGTATCATTACATAGAGTTCGATTATCCATTGTATTTGATCGGAATAGTCGTTTCACTTCTCATTTTTGGAAAAGTTTCCAAATAGCCATGGGAACGAGGTTAAACTTGAGTACAACATATCATCGACAAATTGATGGTCAAAATGAAAGGACCACACAAACATGAGAACATGCTAAGAGCATGTGTAATAGATTTTGCTAGAAACTTGGATGACCATTTACGACTAAAAGAATTTTCCGATAATAACATTTATCATACAAGCATTAATGCTCCCTCATTTGAAGCACTTTATGGACGAAAGTACAGAACTCCATTGTATTGGGCAGAAATAAGAGGAAAGTAATTATCAAGTCTTTAAATTATATAAGAAACCATTGTCAAGATTAATCAAGTCTAGGAAAAATTAAAGACTACACGAGATCTTTAGAAGAGTTATGCGGATCATCGACACAAACCATTAGAGTTTCAAGTTGGAGATAAAGTGCTATTGAAAGTATCTCCATGGAAATAAGTAATACGATTCGGCAAGAAATGAAAGTTAATACCAAGGTCTGTTGTACCATTTTAAATTATTAAACAAATTGGACTAGTAGCCTATTATCTAGAGTTACTAGAAGAAATGATAGGTACACATGATGTATTTCATGTATGTAACTTAAGAAAATGTTTAGTTTATGAACCATTAAAAGTACCCACTCAAGATATAAAGGTAAATGAAAAGTTGAATCCATTGAGAATCCTTTACAAATTGAAGATTGAAAGATCAAGAATCTCTAACATAAAAGAATCATACTGATCAAAGTGAAGTCATATTCAAAACGTGGATCAGAATATACATGGGAATGAAAATAAAAATGAAACAGAAGTATCCACACTTATTCCAATTATAACAACCCATAAAATAAGAAAAAGGAAAAGTGAAAGAACATAAACGAAGTGAATTCCATCCCACACTAGCGGAGGAAAGAAAATGGAATGCTTCTACCTTGGTATAAATAAGAAAGTGAGTTCTTGTCCCATATTGATAGATTATAAAACTAGTAAGCTCTTTATAAGAATGGTAGTTTTTATGATAATATTCTTATAAGAAAAATCACACCCAGTGGTTCTATCGGGGAGCGCGAAGCACCTGACGCGAATGCTTTTTATCTAGCTTTGCGATCTCCTGGTTAAGATAGTTGAGCTTGAAGGCCACATCCTTGTTGTGGCTATCCACATCATGGAAATTCTCGAACCGCAATAGTTCAACTTTGTTGATCAACTCGATTAATAGAGCTTCGGTTTGGATGTTACTTTCGACTTGGTCCCTCATGATGCATTGTAGCCTCATGTCCTCAAGGTTTGAGGAAGAATCATGTTGCTTGCCTTTCCTCACTGGCCTCCATTCACCTTTCTTGCTTTTCAATTCAGTAATTTTGTGTTTGGTGTGAATGTAACAGTGAGTTTTAGCATGCATTATATAGAGACTGGAAAGTCGAGCACGGCCCCGTGCTCCTTGAAGCACGGCCCTATGCTGCTAGGGGAATAAATGTTTCTGATTCAGAGAATTGTAAGGAGTCAGCGTGTATCATACTGAAGATTCTAAGGGGACCACGGCCCCGTGCTTTAAGAAGCACGACCCCATGCTTTTTGTCACTGAAAGTTTCTTTGATTTTTCAGCCAAACGCGAGAGTCGGAATTTTTAGAATGATGTTTAGTATGTTATTTCAAGAGTTTGATCATCCTAAAAATTACTTTTCATTAAAATCTAAAGTCCTAAAACAAATACGGGATAAGCCCGATTTTCCTAGAAACGTAAAATTAATCGGGTGCCTAGTGCCTGAAGATCATATCACGATGTGCCTAGTGCACTTGTTTACACAAGAAAACAAAAAATTAAGGTTCCTAGATTTCTCCGAAGGGTTCTCCTCCGCCGAAGGGTCTTGGTGTTGGAAAGTACGTGAAACCGAGAACTTGGAACTAGAGTTGTTCGTTAATGTCCCGAATTTCCATTTACATGTTTTCCACCGATTTGGTGACTTGAATGAGATGCATTTATGTGAGGAGATTCTTTTCGGTGAGTTCTTTGATGAGTTTTTGAAGTTTCAAAAGATGCTCGGTGACGGGTTTCGTTTCTCGGTTGTCGAGGAACGGGAATCGCTTCACTCATCTCAGTAAACATGATAGTGTTTTTCGTTTGGGTTGGTGCAAGGAATGCATTGGCACACGGTGCCTTTTATAGCCAACCAGATGTCGAACACGACCCCATGTTTTAGGAAGCACGACCCCGTGTTTTTGGTCTGACAGTTCTGTTACAAACCAGCCTCACTGAGATTTTTGCAGCAAAGATTCCGGCCCATACTTTGTGGCACGGGTCCGTGCTTTTGAAAGCATGCCCGCGTGTTTTTAATATATTATTAATTTTTTTGTATAACTATTTACAAAGCATAGTTTAAGAAGGTCTTGGCCAGACCTTGTCCCTGGTATGTTTATTTAGTTGGTCGGAGGATTATTACCTCCGAGACATCCTTAAATGGCCCATCGATATATGGTTTTAATCGATGCCCATTGATCTTGAACTTTTGGACATTAGAATTTGAAATCTCGACTGTCCCATAGTCAAAAACTAATTCAACTACGTAAGGGCCTGTCCAACGAGATTTCAGCTTACATGGGAAAAGTCGTAAACATGTGTTATATAACAATACACAATCGCCAACTTGAAACTTCTTTTTTTCTTTTTAAGTGGGCGTTGTGTAAACGTTTAGTCTTTTATTTGTAAGAACAGGAGTTTTAATAGGCTAATGTTCTTATCTTTTCGAGTTCGTGAATTTGATCTTCCTGGTTTTTGCCGGCGGATGTTAGATCAAAGTTTACTGCTCTTAGAGCCCAATAGGCTTTATGTTTAAGTTTTACGGGTAGATGACATGCTTTCCCATAAACAAGTTTGAAGGGTGTTGTTCCTATGGGGGTAATGTTGGCTGGCCTAAGGGCCCATAAAGCATTATCTAACGTTTCCGCCCAATTTTTGAGATTTATTCCTATGGTTCTTTCTAAAATCCTTTTAATTCCTCCATTCGATACTTCTACTTGCCCACTGGTCTGAGGCTGATATGGTGTCGCCAAACGATGAAGAACTCCATATCGTGCTAAAACCTTGTCCATTAAAGTGTTACAGAAGTAAGTTCCTCTATCGCTGATTTAGGCTTTTGGGGTACCGAATCGTGAAACAACTTTTTTAGAAACCATACAACTACTCGAGCATCATTAGTGGGAAGAGCTTGTGCTTCTACCCATTTAGATACGTAGTCGACTGCTACAAGAATATACTTGTTTTTGAATGAGTTAGGAAATGGGCCCATGAAATCTATTCCCCAAACATCAAAGACTTCACAAATTTGAATGCCTTTTTGAGCCATCTCATTTTTGGCTGAGATGTTTCCGGCTCTTTGACAAGCATCGTATGCTTGGAACAAAGCATGCGTGTCTCTATATATAGTGGGCCATCAAACACTTTCCTGACCGTAGTGGCGGTACTGTGGTGTCCGCCATTTGAGAATGTCTAAGGCTTCTTTACCCGAATCACACCTACGAACAACCTGATCGACACCTATCCTAAACAAGTATGGATCTTCCCAGAAATATAACTTAAGGTCTGAAAAGAATTTTCTTCCGCCGTTGATGAGTAAGCCCTTTTCTTAAGATTCTACAAGCTAAATAGTTTGCGAAATCTGCAAACCAGGGACTTTCATCTTCCTCTTGCATGACTGCTTGGATATGCATGAGAACTTTATGTGGAAAATTGGCATTGATAACTTCCTCATGCTGTTCTTCTGAAGATGGGCATTCTAAGCGAAAGAGATGGTCTGCGGCTACATTTTCTGCTCCTTTCTTATCCTTGACTTCTATATCGAGTTCTTGGAGTAGTAGAATCCATCGGATAAGTCTGCGGCTACATTTTCTGCATCTTGTGCGTTGAAGAGGTATCAAATGGCTGCATGATCGGTGTAAACTATGGTTTTGGAAAAAACGAGGTAGGATCTAAATTTTTCAAAGGCAAAAACTACTGCTAGTAACTCTTTTTCTGTTGTAGTGTAATTCTCCTGTGCATCATTAAGAGTTTACTAGCGTAGTATATTGGGTGGAAATGCTTTTCTTTGCGTTGTCCGAGTACGGCTCCAAATGCAAAGTCGCTTGCATCGCACATGATTTCGAATGGAAGGGTCCAATCGGGTGTAGTCATGATTGGTGTGTCAACAAGCTTGTCTTTTAATGTATTGAATGATTCAACACATTCTTCAGAGAAGACGAATGGTGCGTCTTTTTCCCGAAGTTTGGTCATAGGTCTAGCAAGTTTGGAGAAACTTTTATGAAACGACAGTAGAATCCTGCGTGACCTAGAAAACTTCTACTAGTTTTGACTGAAGTTGGTGGTGGAAGTTTAGAGATGGTTTTTGTTTTTGCCCTATCAACTTCTAGTCCTTCTTGGGATATCTTATGACTGAGAACAATGCCCTCTTTGACAATAAAATGGAATTTTTCCCAGTTAAGTACTAAATTTACTTCTTCACACCTAGTCAACATCTTGTCTAGGTTTTTTAAACAATGCTCGAAGGAGCTTTGTAACGATTCCGGCAAATCCAGGTATACCCTAGCCGGTATATACTATTTACGTGTCATTTAGTATTGATTATATGAGTTATAGTACGTGTATACGAGTATATATGATTCATAGAACGAATCATACTCGATTATATAGTGAATCGTATTGGAATTACAATTAACCAATGAACGATTATTGAAACCCGAACGAATCGGGAATTACATTATAGATGAAGTATATAATGTTTAGTGATGTTTACGAAGTATTAATGCTTCGGGATAAGTGAATTATAGCACATAACAAGGATTTCGATTTATTAGTACGTCGATACGATAAACGAAACCTTTAAACATCAAACCAAGCAAGAGACGATCGATCAAACCGAAAAAGATGCACAAAGACCGACAATACGATGTTTTAAGTCATTTAACGTCATGGTTTAAGTTTTTAAAGTTTTTAAATCAGTTTTATGTAAATTTTATTTTAACCCGAAAAACAACCATTTTAGGCTCGTTTTAAGCCGAATTACGAGTTTAAACGAGAAACGAACTGAACCTGATTATCCACAACATTATCCGGATTGTGTAATCCAAATGTGTGGCCATGGTTTGAGATGTGGGCCCCCCCCACATCACCATTAGGCCGGCCCTATACACACACACTTCACATTTCATTTTTTTTTCTAGACATCCAACTCCAAATTCTCTCAACTCTCATCCATCTTCATCCAATTTCTTGATCTCCAACCAAGATTTACAAGGTATAACACATGTTTTGATGCTTGAATCTTGTTTCTAACTTCATGATCTTGAGAAAAGGAAGTTTCAAATGTAAAAATGGGTGAAAACCCGGGTTGAAACCGATTCTCGCATGATCTAGTGATGTATACAAGTTATACAAAGGATCTTGATCCAAGTGATGAGTTAAAAGAGTTTAGAATGAAATTTTACGGTTGAAATCTTGTAAAATGAGTTTCTATGTGAAAGACGGGTGAAAACCCGAGATGAAACCGACTCTTGCATGATCAAGAGATGTATACAAGTTATACAAGGGATCTTGGTCCAAGAAATGAGTAAAAAGAGTCGAGAACGGATTTTTTACGGTTAAAACCTTTGTTTCTACATCAAAACCGACACTATGAAAGAAATGGTTTGATTGTTAGTGTAACTTGCTTGGTATAGTGTTATTGTGCTTGTAAGTGTTGTATCTAGTGGCTAGCAAAGGCTAGAAACCAAGATCTTTGCGATCTAACGCTAGAAAACACAAGATAGTTCGGTTTTCGTGTGAGTTAGTGATTTTGGATAGATTGTAGCGTGCTTAGAGTCGGGTCATGAAATTTCACAGAGATGATCTACACATGAAAATATGAGATCTGTGAATTTTTGGTAATTTTTGGATAAAAGATGAATATTTGGTGAATTTAATGCTCGGTTTTGGCCAAAAATGGTGAAAAATAGCTAAACTTGATGAAAAATTCTGGAAAATTTAGGATAAGCTTTTTATAACATATAAAAGTCACACACAAAATTTGATCTCAGCTGGAGAAGTCTAAGGGGACTTTTTAGTAAAACGAGTTCTAGGGCTTTCTAGCTCGGGTTTTGTGAAAATGGCGTGAAAAATGAGTTTTGGGTTCTGAAAAAAATTCCAGGGAGTTATGAAGATGGCAGGGATCATCCCAGAAAAATTTGGGATTTTTCTAAAGTCTTTTGGTATTTTTGACATATTTAGTGTTTTAATAATGTTTAAAAATAGATAAATAAGTGTAAATATAAAAAAATAAATCTGGAAAATTTTTATAAAATCTCTTACTGTCAAAATAAGTTTTGTGCAAAATTTCAAGACCCGAGACTAAACGGGTAATTATTTGTGCTAAAAAGAACATAAAAACAAATTTTTAAAGCTTAAAACGTGTAAACCGGCAAAACTCGCATAAGCGAGCTGACTGGTATATAAAAACCTAAAAATTGACCATTTTCATAATACTAAGTAAATTAAATAAAAGTAAATCATCCGAAAATAATTCGGATGATTTGGGTAATTTTACCCGATTTTACTGTTTCCGGCACCTAAATGACGGAAACGGGCCCCGCGGCCAAACGGGGTGTCCAAACCGAGCTCTAATTTCATCACTTTTACTAAAATAACAGTCAAACACCATTTTTGGGTCGAGTGTGAATAAACTCATTTTTGAAACTAAAAACGGATGACCGTGCTAGGCACGCAAATCAAGGAAAACATAAAAATGATAACTTTGACCGTCCGACTCTAAGTAATGGCACAATCTGAGTCCTTAGGAGTGTCACGGGGTTAACATTGTCCCCGGATCGAGTATAGTACTGGGTAAACAATGTCCCCAGGTGTACCGATTAACACGGATTTAATTTATGGGAATTATATAGTAACGACTAGATATCATATTACAGATCCAGGCTTATAGCAGTTCATTGTATCACATCCCGACTCACAGAAAGGTGAGTTTTCATGAGCCCCTTTTTATTGAACTGTTTTAAATATTTTTCCCGGGGCGGAAAGCATGTCTTTATTAAAGTATTTAAGTACATACCGATCGTATGGAAACACTTGTATATTTTTATATATATGGTTTGATGCACAAAATATATAAATTGATTATTGAGTGGGATTGTTCTGGGGTAACATAGTTCCCGGAGGTTATTATTGTTCTGGGGTAACATAGTTCCCGGAGGTTATTATTGTTCTGGGGTAACATAGTTCCCGGAGGTTATTATTGTTCTGGGGTAACATAGTTCCCGGAGGTTATTATTGTTTTGGGGTAACTTAGTTCCCGGAGGTTATTATTGTTCTGGGGTAACATAGTTCCCAGAGGATATTATTGTTCTGGGGTAACATAGTTCCCAGAGGTTATTATTGTTCTGGGGTAACATAGTTCCCAGAGGTTATTATTGTTCTGGGGTAACATAGTTCCCAGAGGTTATTATTGTTCTGGGGTAACATAGTTCCCAGAGGATTAATGAAAATGTACTGGGGGAACATAGTTCCCCGCATAATTACATTGCTAATAAATGATTATTAAAATGATCTGTCAGTGTTTATTTAAATTAGTGAAACTCACCAACTATTCGTAGTTGACCCGTTTTCTTTACATGTTTTCTAGGTATGCCAAAGTTGGAATGATTGATATGTGCTTAATGATCTGTGCTACTTGTTGGAAGCTTGCTGATCTATATTTTGTAATGAATATAGTAATGTCTTATCGGTAAAATTTGTGTGTAACACCTAGATAGTAACGAAACTAGCAACAATGTAATATGATATAATTAATGTAGTGGTATTTTCTTTATAAGCAATGCTGTTGATATCAGATGTGTCTGTTGCATCCCGTGTACGTTTCCGCTGCGGTTACGGGGTGTTACAGAACTTGGTATCAGAGCCATTGGTTATAAAGAATTAGGATGTCTTTAAAAGATACCTAAAATATAACCAGTAGCTCAAGTATTATAGGATCTGAATATCAACTAAATATATATTGTGACGAGATCGGGATGAACTTGGATGGACAAGTGGGTTATTATGGTCCGGAACATAATAACAGACTTGTCTACACGAGGGAATTCAGGGGAAGTCACGGGGGACTTTAATAGGTAAAATTGGCAACATTTGTGCAAATATGTGATAATATTGTTATGTGGTCATGTTGTATAAGTAAGTGCATATTAATTTGATTTTGATTTACACTATGGAAAGAACTATATGTTTGTTAACTTGTGTGCAGGTAATATGTCAAGAACCCCCAGTGTGTCGATCGAGGAGGACCCGGAGGAGGTCAGCTCCGGGGACTCCGGGAGCCCACTTGTAGCATCTAGCACCGAGCTTTCTGAGACTAGCCTTAGGAGTGCTAGCTTGTCCTCCCCTGCTAGGGTTACCAGGTCTCCCACCCCACCCGCACCTCAAGTCACCCTCACCCCCCCAGACCCGGTCCCCGCCTCACGGCGCGGATCAGTGTCCCGTATGTTTCACCTACCTCTACCCCACCCAGATCCACTTACCACATAGGCGAGTCCTCCCGCCCCCAGCCCGGGCCTATGCCGCCACCTGTGTGGGGTACCCCCAGGCCAGTGAGGGATGAGCGTCCCTCCACCGAGGCGGCGTGGCTCCGGGTGCTCACCGAACGGATGAATGAGCACACCACCCGCCTTGACGGTGGGTATTCAGAGGAGGAACCTCTTGGTGGATTGCATACGGGACAGCCAGCATGCGATCGCGCAGCTGAGGAGGGAGGACGCCTACTCCCTGGGGTTGATTGACCGGATGGAAACACGGATCCGGGGCTTAATGGCAGTGGTTGTGGGGATGGCGGCGGTGTTGGTGTGGTTGGTTTACCACCGTGTTTAGTTGGTTTTGGGTTGGGGTTAGACAGGGACCATTTTTTTTTGATACTCTGTGTAAGTAGTTAGTGGTGATGCTAACATGGAGTGAATCTTGTTTAGTTATAATACAACCACTGGCCCCTAGGGTGGGTCTCTTTTGGGGCATATCATTATAGATACTTTTGGGTATCATTCAAGCACAGACCCCTTTACGGGTTATGTCGAGATGATGCCGACATAGGGCCCCTGTATTAAAACTTAGTTATGTAATCTTGACTGGAAAGTATGTAAACCGATGTTTGTGTAATATGTATCAATGTTTACTAATGAATGAAATATGTATTGTGTTTTATGATTTGAGATGGTATTGATTATATGTATTTTCTTGATGTTGTGTAGAATGGCACCGAAACGATCAACGAAAATATCGGAAGTAGATGTGAGCCGTTTGATTGCTCAACAGTTGGAGGCGGCGATACCGGATATAGTATCGCGCATCGCCGCCAGTATTAACAACTCGACCAATCCAACCCCTCCGAGCAATCAAACGCCCATAAATACTGACGGGGAACAAAATGCTAATCCTCCAAGGAATGATAACACAATTCCGAGTAATGACGCACCGCCTAGGGTGGTCGTCACTGACAGCAATGGCCCTATACCTACGGTAGAGACAAACCGTACTGAACCAATTCGTGCATCCAGGGGATGTTCGATCAAGGATTTTATGTTGTGCAAGCCATTAGAGTTTAGCGGGTCTGAAGGACCGAATGGGTTAGTTAAATGGATAGAGAAAATAGAATCAGTGGTGAATATCAGCAACTGTCCCGAGGATTGTGTCGTTAAGTACGCCACCTGTACATTCACCGACCATGCCTTGACATGGTGGAACACCATAGTACAGACTCGAGGTCAGGCGGCGACAAACCACATGACCTGGACAGAGCTTAAGGCTCTTGTGTTGGAACATTTCTGCCCAAAGAATGAATTGCAGAAACTGGAAAATGAGTTGTGGAATCTGGAGATGAAGGGGGCGGACCACTTGGGTTATACCAACCGGTTTAATGAACTGTCACGATTAGTACCGTGGTTGGTCACCCCAGAGACGAAGAGGGTGGAACGTTACATTTGGGGACTTACTCCAGTAGTGAGGAGTATAGTTAACGCGGGGGGACACCAGACGTATGAAAGTGCAGTGACACAGGCTGGCATTGTCACGTATGATTTCTTACGGAGCGGATCACTAAAGGTGACAGGAGAATCCGCTGGGGGAAAACGGGGTACACATGACCATAGGATCCAAGAAAAGCAGCAAAGCAAACGAGCTAGGCCCACTACCCAGAGCTATGCCATGACGAGTTCGGGCGGAAGGCAAGAACCGCAGAAGGGAACGTTTCCTAAGTGCGGGAAATGTGGTTACCACCATGGTGGCGTGTGCAAAGAGGTGGTGTGCCACCGGTGTGGCAGGATTGGACACTACGCACCAAATTGTAAGACAAATCTAAACAACCTGAACCGACAACCGCAACCTATTCGTGCGCAACCATTTAGGACTCAACCAGCCCGACAGCAGAACCCGCAAGGAAACCAGATGGTGACCACTAGCCGTGCTTGTTACGAATGCGGCAGCACGGATCACTTCAAAAGGAACTGCCCGAAACTGAACCAGGGAGGAAATGGGCGGCAACCCGCGGGTCAGGCATCGTCGTCCAATCCGGCGCGAGGCCGAGCATTCGTGATGGGGGCGAACGAGGCACGCCAGGACCCCAGCGTAGTGACAGGTACATTCCTCGTCTCTGATCATTACGCTTCTGTATTATTTGATACAGGCGCCGATAGAAGTTTTGTCTCCGTTAGATTCCTTTCGATAGCAAACCTTCCTATTGGTGAAACCATAGAACCTTACACATTAGAAGTCGCTAACGGTAAAACCATGATAGTTAATCGGATAGTTCAAAATTGCCCTTTTATTCTGAACGAACAATCCTTTCTGATTGACTTGTTACCGGTAGAATTGGGTAGTTTTGACGTGATAGTGG